>NW_027138818.1:0-33405 GCF_035084215.1 Heptranchias perlo
TAATGGCAGATTAGAGGGGAGAGAGAGTGAGAGGGGAGCGAGACTGTGGGAGTGGGAGACAGAGAGAGAGAAGCAGAGAGGGAACAAGACCGTGAGAGTAGGAGAGCAAGATAGTGGGAGTGGGAGACAGTGAGCGGGAGAGAGAGATAGTGAGAGTGGGAGACAGAGAGAGAGAGAGACAGTGAGAGTGGAAGACAGAGAGAGAGACAGTGAGAGTGGGCGACAGAGAGAGAGACAGTGAGAGTGGGAGAGAGACAGTGAGAGTGGGAGAGATAGTGAAGAGTGGGAGACAGAGAGAGAGTGAGAGTGGGAGACAGAGAGAGAGAGTGGAAGACAGAGGAGAGTGGGAGACAGAGAGAGAGAGAGTGGGAGGTACTGTGAGAGTGGGAGAGAGTGAGAGTGGGAGAGAGAGAGAGAGAGTGGAGACAGAGAGAGAGATAGTGAGAGTGGAAGACAGAGAGAGAGAGGGAGGGTACTGTGAGAGTGGGAGAGAGAGTGAGAGTGGGAGACAGAAAGAGAGAGAGTGGAAGACAGAGAGAGGGAGGTACTGTGAGAGTGGAAGACAGAGAGAGAGAGATAGTGAGAGTGGGAGTGGGAGAGAGAGAGTGAGAGTGGGAGAGGGAGACAGAGAGATAGTGGGAGACAGAAGAGAGAGAGAGTGAGAGTGGAAGGACAGAGAGAGAGATGGTGAGAGTGGGGGACAGAGAGAGAGAGTGGGAGACAGAGAGAGAGTGAGAGTGGGGGGACAGAGAGAGAAAGAGTGGGGAACAGAGAGTGAGAGTGGGGGGGGAACAGAGAGTGAGAGTGGGGAAGAGAGAGCAGGAGAGGGGAGGAGAGTGAGAGTGGGGGGACAGGAGTGAGAGTGGGGGACGGAGAGTGAGAGTGGGGGACAGAGAGAGAGTGAGAGTGGGGAACAGAGAGTGAGAGTGGGGGACAGAGAGAGAAAGAGTGGGGAACAGAGTGGAGAGTGGGGAACAGAGAGAGAGAGAGTGGGGAACAGAGAGAGAGAGTGAGAGTGGGAACAGAGAGTGAGAGTGGGGAACGAGGAGAGAGAGAGTGAGAGGGGGAACAGAGTGAGAGTGGGAACAGAGAGAGAGTGAGAGTGGGGAACAGAGAGAGAGAGAGTGAGAGTGGGAACAGAGAGAGAGAGTGAGAGTGGGGAACAGAGAGAGAGAGTGAGAGTGGGAACAGAGAGAGAGAGTGAGAGTGGGAACAGAGAGAGAGAGTGAGAGTGGGGAACAGAGAGACAGAGAGAGTGGGGAACAGAGAGAGAGAGTGAGAGTGGGGAACAGAAGAGAGAGTGAGAGTGGGGAACAGAGAGAGAGAGTGAGAGTGGGAACAGAGAGAGAGAGTGAGAGTGGGGAACAGAGAGAGAGAGTGAGAGTGGGAACAGAGAGACAGAGTGAGAGTGGGAACAGAGAGAGAGAGTGAGAGTGGGGAACAGAGAGAGAGAGTGAGTGAGAGTGGGGAACAGAGAGAGAGTGGGAGACAGAGAGAGGGAAGCGGAGAGAGAGGGACACAGAGAGGAGAAAAAGAGTGAGACAGAGAGATCTCCCGCTCTCTCCCTCTCTCCTTATCCCCCTTGATCGTGGAGAGTTCATCAATCAAATAAAGTCCAAACCATTGCATTCAGCATTTTTTAATAAATTGTCTTTAAGCTCGAGAAATACTGGAATCAAATGCCTTCGCAACTCAGTGACCAGGCAGGATACAAAATGTGAAAGTTGTTCAATCAAATCAAATCAAAGTAAGTGCAGATCTCCAGACACCTCAGACCGAGGCCTGACACACACTGACGACACCAAGGGGCAGAGGCTACACACTCAAATATTAAATGATATCACATTCCCCTCAATCCAGTCACTCGTTTATCTTTTCCTGTCTCATGTTACTGTCCCTAATAGTTCCATGGCTCAGGGACAGAGTCAGGGACTCCTATCAACACCTGCACTGACCCACTCCCTCCCTCCCTACCCCACAGTCCAACCCCTGATCAGGAGCTGGGGGGAGAGAGAAGGGGGGAGAGAGAGAGAGAGGGGGGGGAGAGAGAGGGGGGGAGAGAGAGGGGGGGAGGGGGGGGGAGAGGGAGGGGGGGGGGGGGAAGAGAGAGAGGGAGGAAGAGAGAGAGAGAGGAGGAGAGGGAGGAGAGAGGAGGGAGAGAGAGAGAGAGGAGGGGGAGAGAGAGGGGGAGGAGAGAGGAGGGGAGAGAGAGAGAGAGGAGAGAGGGGGGAGAGTGAGAGGGAGAGGGGGAGAGGGAGAGAGGGGGGGAAGAGAGAGGGGGAGAGAGAGGGAGGAGGAGAGAGGGGGGAGAGGGAGGAAGGAGAGGGAGAGAGGGGAGGAGAGAAGAGGGAGGAGAGAGAGGGGGGGAGGAGAGAGAGGAGGAAGGAGAGGGGGGAGAGAGAGGAGAGAGAGAGGGGGGAGAGAGAGAGAGAGAGAGGGGAGAGGAGGAGAGGGGGGGAGAGAGAGAGGGGGGGGGGGGAAGAGAGAGAGGGGGGAGAGAGAGGGGGGGAAGAGAGAGAGGGAGGAGAGAGAGAGAGAGGGGAGAGAGAGAGAGGGGGGAGAGAGAGGGGAGAGAGAGAGGGAGGAGAGAGAGAGAGAGAGAGGGGAGAGAGAGAGAGGGGAGAGAGAGAGGGAGAGAGAGAGGGGGAGAGAGAGAGGGGGGAGAGAGAGAGGGAAAGAGCGAGGGAGAGAGAGCGGGGAGAGAGAGGTGGTGGGGAAGAGAGCGGGAGAGAGAGGGCGAGGGGGAGAGAGGGGGAGGGGGAGAGAGAGAGAGAGAGGGGGGAAGCTGGGAGAGAGAGCGGGGGACAGACAGGGCGAGAGAGTGGGGGAGAGAGCGAGGGAGGGGACCGGGGGCTTGGGACAGTGCAGGTGCTAACAGAGCCGATGACCCGGGAAGCTGAAAGGAACAGACGGAGGTTTGACCAGGAAAGGAGAGAGAGAATGGTCTGAAAATGACTGCAAGTGTTGAGGTATCCGGGAGAGCTGTGTGTTTCGGGGCTTCTGCTGGTGAACCCACCAATCTGCACTGGTTTATTAGACCGACATTGTCCTCTGCGGGTCCCTGGGGAACAGTCCAGCTCCTCTAAGAGCGATCCTGGACTCGGTGTGTGGACCAGCCAGCGCATCCCAGGCCCTCAGCCGTCTGCTGCGCAGTAATATTCTCCTCTTTCGTCTAGACGCTCGAGGTGGAGCTGGAGGGGGTGGTGGGCGGTCAGTTATCGTGTCTGCGTTACCCGATTGGGGCGAGGGAAGCGATGGACTTTGACGTGTTTGGACAGGTGATCACTCCGAGCAAATCGTTTCTCACACACGGAGCACTGGTAGGGTTTGATCCCAGAGTGTGAGCGTTTGTGTCGGGATAGCTCATCTGATCGCGAAAACCTGTGGGCAACAGAACACCAAGGGAAGAGGCCGTCAGACTGGGCGAGAGATCCGAATCTACCCCCGCATTCCCACTCCCCAAGGCCACCGGCCGCTGCACCAACCCACACAGATATTCGACTGCAGAAGGCATCACAGGCAGTCCTGTCCCCACCCAACGGTCCACAGACCCGCACTTTCCAGCAGGGACCCCGGGGTTGATTCATCCCCTCCCTAACCCGGGGGTCTACGAGGCCAGTTGTAGCCACCACCCCTCTCTCTACCACCCAGTTGAGATGAGCCTCACCCAGGACAGGCTGGGGATGCACCCTGGGCCTTCCCTGCTGTGTGTCGGGGACTCACCGGGCGGGGGATTTATTGGGGTCTTTAATAGGAGCAGTTGCCCTACGTTGTCCTGTTCACTGCACTCGCTGACCTACACTGGCGCCCATTTTTAAATTCTCCACCCTCGTGTTCAAATCCCCTCCCTGGCCCTCGCCCCCCTCCCTATCTCTGTAACCTCCTCCAGCCCCTACGACCCTCCCAGATCTCTGCGCTCCTCCAATTCCGGCCTCTTGTCCATCCCCCGATTTCCGTCGCTCCACCATTGGCGGCCGTGCCTTCAGCTGCCTCGGCCCTAAGCTCTGGAATTCCCTCCCTAAACCTCTCCGCCTCTCTCTCCTCCTTTAAGACGCTCCTTAAAACCTCCCTCTTTGACCAAGCTTTTGGTCACCTGTCCTAATCATAGAATGTTGCAGCATAGGAGGAGGCCATTCAGCCCATCGTGCCTGTGCCGTCTCTTTGAAAGAGTTATCCAATTAGTCCCATTCCCCCCTGCTCTTTCCCCAGAGCCCTGCAAATTTTTCTCCTTCAATTCCTCCAATTCCCTTTTGAAAGTTATTATTGAATCTGCTTCCACCGCCCTTTCAGGCAGTGAATTCCAGATCAGAACAACTCGCTGCGTAAAAAAACATTCTCCTCATCTCCCCCTCTGGTTCTTTCACCAATCACCTTAAATCTGTGTCCTCTGGTTCCCGACCCTCCTGCCACTGGAAACAGTTTCTCCTTATTTACTCTATCAAAACCCCTCATGATTTTGAACACCTCGATTAAATCTCCTCTTAACCCTCTCTGCTCCGAGGAGAACAATCCCAGCTTCTCCAGTCTCTCCACATCACTGGAGTCCCTCATCCCCGGGACCATTCTGGTAAATCTCCTCTGCACCCTCTCTAAGGCCTTGACATCTTTCCTGAATCGCGGTGCCCAGAACTGGTCACGATACTCCGGCTGGGGCCTATAAAGTTGACCATAAGTAGAGCCGATGTCTCCCTGTGGCTTGGAGTGTGATTCACACTCCTGTGAAGTGCCTGGGGAGGGTTTTATGACAGTGTTAGGCAGTCAGGAGCTGCTGTTTGCTCACCTCCAGTCACAGCCGGGCCAGGTACAGGTGAAGGGTTTCTCTCCGGTGTGACGCCGGGTATGGGCCTTTAAGTGACTGCTCTTGCTGTAAATCTTGCTGCAGCCGGGGTACAAGCACTTGTGAACTTTCAGCAGTTCCGGCGTGGCGAATCTTGGCGTCTTGTGGGAGGCCTCAGTCTGGCTTTGGGCAGAGAGCTTGGCAGCAATGCGGACAAACTGCCGGGGGGGAGCGGAGGGAGCGGCCTGGGGCACCAGGGCGTAGGTTTGGCCCTGGATACTGACCAGGAGCTGGGCGAGGCTGACCCCTCGGCCCTCCCGCACCTGCAGGACGAGGGGAGGGACCCCCGGGGAGGACGAAGGAGTTTGTTCCCCATCCCCAGGCTCCTGGAGGCTGGGCTCCATCGCTACCCTGCTCGGGCAGGGCCCCTCTCCCTCCTGGGCCTCACTGTCCAACACGAGCGGCCAGGGTCTGCTCTCCGACCCTTCCCCCCTCAGCTGCAGGCTCATGTGTTCCACCAGGAACTCTTCGATCTCGTCCAGTGTCGGCTGAAAGCTGCTCCAAGGGTGATGGGTTCCTGCAGCCTCCGACAGGAGGTACTCGATGAAGCTCTCGGGCCCAGTGCCCAGAGGACCTGGGGAGCTCTGATTGGAACATTCACTGTCGTACTCCCAGACCGGCGAAGGAACAGACTCATGGAGTCGGGCTGTCAGACCCGGGCCGCTGTAGTAATACATCGTCTCCCTCCGGGGGGATACAACACTGCCCAACAGAGAGGCTGCGATCAATGAAACCTGCAGACAAACAGAAACTGGAGTCAGATCCAACGGCAAGATGACAGAGTCCTGGCATTTTATATCCACTGTCCCATCAAACACACCCGGGGCAGGTACAGGGTTAGATACAGAGTAAAGCTCCCTCTACACTGTCCCATCAAACACTCCCGGGGCAGGTACAGGGTTAGATACAGAGTAAAGCTCCCTCTACACTGTCCCATCAAACACTCCCAGGGCAGATACAGGGTTAGATACAGAGTAAAGCTCCCTCTACACTGTCCCATCAAACACTCCCAGGGCAGGGACAGGGTTAGATACAGAGTAAAGCTCCCTCTACACTGTCCCATCAAACACTCCCAGGGTCAGGTACAGGGTTAGATACAGAGTAAAGCTCCCTCTACACTGTCCCATCAAACACTCCCAGGGCAGGTACAGGGTTAGATACAGAGTAAAGCTCCCTCTACACTGTCCCATCAAACACTCCCAGGGGCAGGTACAGGGTTAGATACAGAGTAAAGCTCCCTCTACACTGTCCCATCAAAAACACCCAGGGCAGGTACAGGGTTAGATACAGAGTAAAGCTCCCTCTACACTGTCCCATCAAACACTCCCTGGGCAGGTACAGGGTTAGATACAGAGTAAAGCTCCCTCTACACTGTCCCATCAAACACTCCCAGGGGCAGGTACAGGGTTAGATACAGAGTAAAGCTCCCTCTACACTGTCCCATCAAACACTCCCAGGGGCAGGTACAGGGTTAGATACAGAGTAAAGCTCCCTCTACACTGTCCCATCAAACACTCCCAGGGGCAGGTACAGGGTTAGATACAGAGTAAAGCTCCCTCTACACTGTCCCATCAAACACTCCCAGGGCAGGTACAGGGTTAGATACAGAGTAAAGCTCCCTCTACACTGTCCCATCAAACACTCCCAGGGGCAGGTACAGGGTTAGATACAGAGTAAAGCTCCCTCTACACTGTCCCATCAAACACTCCCAGGGCAGGGACAGGGTTAGATACAGAGTAAAGCTCCCTCCACACTGTCCCATCAAACACTCCCAGGGCAGGTACAGGATTAGATACAGAGTAAAGCTCCCTCTACACTGTCCCATCAAACACTCCCAGGGCAGGTACAGGGTTAGATACAGAGTAAAGCTCCCTCTACACTGTCCCATCAAACACTCCCAGGGCAGGTACAGGGTTAGATACAGAGTAAAGCTCCCTCTACACTGTCCCATCAAACACTCCCAGGGCAGGTACAGGGTGAGATACAGAGTAAAGCTCCCTCTACACTGTCCCATCAAACACTCCCAGGGCAGGGACAGGGTTAGATACAGAGTAAAGCTCCCTCCACACTGTCCCATCAAACATCCCCAGGGCAGGTACAGGGTTAGATACAGAGTGAAGCTCCCTCGACACTGTCCCATCAAACACTCCCAGGGCAGGTCAGGGTTAGATACAGAGTAAAGCTCCCTCTACACTGTCCCATCAAACACTCCCAGGGCAGGTACAGGGTTAGATACAGAGTAAAGCTCCCTCTACACTGTCCCATCAAACACTCCCGGGGCAGGTACAGGGTTAGATACAGAGTAAAGCTCCCTCTACACTGTCCCGTCAAACACTCCCAGGGCAGGTACAGGGTTAGATACAGAGTAAAGCTCCCTCTACACTGTCCCATCAAACACTCCCGGGGCAGGTACAGCACGGGTTAGATACAGAGTAAAGCTCCCTCAACACTGTCCCATCAAACACTCCCGGGGCAGGTACAGCACGGGTTAGATACAGAGTAAAGCTCCCTCCACACTGTCCCATCAAACACTCCCAGGACAGGTACAGGGTTACAGACAGAGTAAAGCTCCCTCTACACTGTCCCATCAAACACTCCCAGGACAGGTACAGGGTTACAGACAGAGTAAAGCTCCCTCGACACTGGCCAATCAAACACTCCCAGGGCAGGTACAGCACGGGTTAGATACAGAGTAAAGCTCCCTCTACACTGTCCCATCAAACACTCCCAGGGCAGGTACAGCACGGGTTAGATACAGAGTAAAGCTCCCTCTACACTGTCCCATCAAACACTCCCAGGGCAGGTACAGCACGGGTTAGATACAGAGTAAAGCTCCCTCCACACTGTCCCATCAAACACTCCCAGGGCAGGTACAGGGTTACAGACAGAGTAGAGCTCCCTCCACACTGTCCCATCAAACACTCCCAGGGCAGGTACAGGGTTAGAGACAGAGTAAAGCTCCCTCTGCACTGTCCTGTCAAACACTCCCAGGGCAGGTACAGGGTTAGAGACAGAGTAAAGCTCCCTCTGCACTGTCCTGTCAAACACTCCCAGGGCAGGTACAGGGTTAGATACAGAGTAAAGCTCCCTCCACACTGTCCCATCAAACACTCCCAGGGCAGGTACAGGGTTAGATACAGAGTAAAGCTCCCTCTACACTGTCCCATCAAACACTCCCAGGGGCAGGTACAGGGTTAGATACAGAGTAAAGCTCCCTCTACACTGTCCCATCAAACACTCCCAGGGCAGGGACAGGGTTAGATACAGAGTAAAGCTCCCTCCACACTGTCCCATCAAACACTCCCAGGGCAGGTACAGGGTTAGATACAGAGTAAAGCTCCCTCTACACTGTCCCATCAAACACTCCCAGGGCAGGTACAGGGTTAGATACAGAGTAAAGCTCCCTCTACACTGTCCCATCAAACACTCCCAGGGCAGGGACAGGGTTAGATACAGAGTAAAGCTCCCTCTACACTGTCCCATCAAACACTCCCAGGGCAGGTACAGGGTTAGATACAGAGTAAAGCTCCCTCTACACTGTCCCATCAAACACTCCCAGGGCAGGTACAGGGTTAGATACAGAGTAAAGCTCCCTCTACACTGTCCCATCAAACACTCCCAGGGCAGGTACAGGATTAGATACAGAGTAAAGCTCCCTCTACACTGTCCCATCAAACACTCCCAGGGCAGGTACAGGGTTAGATACAGAGTAAAGCTCCCTCTACACTGTCCCATCAAACACTCCCAGGGCAGGTACAGGGTTAGATACAGAGTAAAGCTCCCTCTACACTGTCCCATCAAACACTCCCAGGGCAGGTACAGGGTGAGATACAGAGTAAAGCTCCCTCTACACTGTCCCATCAAACACTCCCAGGGCAGGGACAGGGTTAGATACAGAGTAAAGCTCCCTCTACACTGTCCCATCAAACATCCCCAGGGCAGGTACAGGGTTAGATACAGAGTGAAGCTCCCTCGACACTGTCCCATCAAACACTCCGAGGGCAGGTACAGGGTTAGATACAGAGTAAAGCTCCCTCTACACTGTCCCATCAAACACTCCCAGGGCAGGTACAGGGTTAGATACAGAGTAAAGCTCCCTCCACACTGTCCCATCAAACACTCCCAGGGCAGGGACAGGGTTAGATACAGAGTAAAGCTCCCTCTACACTGTCCCATCAAACACTCCCAGGGCAGGTACAGGGTTAGATACAGAGTAAAGCTCCCTCTACACTGTCCCATCAAACACTCCCGGGGCACGTACAGGGTTAGATACAGAGTAAAGCTCCCTCTACACTGTCCCGTCAAACACTCCCAGGGCAGGTACAGGGTTAGATACAGAGTAAAGCTCCCTCTACACTGTCCCATCAAACACTCCCGGGGCAGGTACAGCACGGGTTAGATACAGAGTAAAGCTCCCTCAACACTGTCCCATCAAACACTCCCGGGGCAGGTACAGCACGGGTTAGATACAGAGTAAAGCTCCCTCCACACTGTCCCATCAAACACTCCCAGGACAGGTACAGGGTTACAGACAGAGTAAAGCTCCCTCTACACTGTCCCATCAAACACTCCCAGGACAGGTACTGGGTTACAGACAGAGTAAAGCTCCCTCGACACTGGCCAATCAAACACTCCCGGGGCAGGTACAGTACGGGTTAAATACAGAGCAAAGCTCCCTCTGCACTGTCCCATCAAACACTCCCAGGGCAGGTACAGCACGGGTTAGATACAGAGTAAAGCTCCCTCTACACTGTCCCATCAAACACTCCCAGGGCAGGTACAGCACGGGTTAGATACAGAGTAAAGCTCCCTCCACACTGTCCCATCAAACACTCCCAGGGCAGGTACAGGGTTACAGACAGAGTAGAGCTCCCTCCACACTGTCCCATCAAACACTCCCAGGGCAGGTACAGGGTTAGAGACAGAGTAAAGCTCCCTCTGCACTGTCCTGTCAAACACTCCCAGGGCAGGTACAGGGTTAGAGACAGAGTAAAGCTCCCTCTGCACTGTCCTGTCAAACACTCCCAGGGCAGGTACAGGGTTAGATACAGAGTAAAGCTCCCTCTACACTGTCCCATCAAACACTCCCAGGGCAGGTACAGCACGGGTTAGATACAGAGTAAAGCTCCCTCTACACTGTCCCATCAAACACTCCCAGGGCAGGTACAGCACGGGTTAGATACAGAGGAAAGCTCCCTCCACACTGTCCCATCAAACACTCCCAGGGCAGGTACAGGGTTACAGACAGAGTAGAGCTCCCTCCACACTGTCCCATCAAACACTCCCAGGGCAGGTACAGGGTTAGAGACAGAGTAAAGCTCCCTCTGCACTGTCCTGTCAAACACTCCCAGGGCAGGGACAGGGTTAGATACAGAGTAAAGCTCCCTCTACACTGTCCCATCAAACACTCCCAGGGCAGGTACAGGGTTAGATACAGAGTAAAGCTCCCTCTGCACTGTCCCATCAAACACTCCCAGGGCAGGTACAGCACGGGTTCGATACAGAGTAAAGCTCCCTCTACACTGTCCCATCAAACACTCCCAGGGCAGGTACAGCACGGGTTAGATACAGAGTAAAGCTCCCTCCACACTGTCCCATCAAACACTCCCAGGGCAGGTACAGGGTTACAGACAGAGTAGAGCTCCCTCCACACTGTCCCATCAAACACTCCCAGGGCAGGTACAGGGTTAGAGACAGAGTAAAGCTCCCTCTGCACTGTCCTGTCAAACACTCCCAGGGCAGGTACAGGGTTAGAGACAGAGTAAAGCTCCCTCTGCACTGTCCTGTCAAACACTCCCAGGGCAGGTACAGGGTTAGATACAGAGTAAAGCTCCCTCTACACTGTCCCATCAAACACTCCCAGGGCAGGTACAGGGTTAGATACAGAGTAAAGCTCCCTCTACACTGTCCCATCAAACACTCCCAGGGGCAGGTACAGGGTTAGATACAGAGTAAAGCTCCCTCTACACTGTCCCATCAAACACTCCCAGGGCAGGGACAGGGTTAGATACAGAGTAAAGCTCCCTCCACACTGTCCCATCAAACACTCCCAGGGCAGGTACAGGGTTAGATACAGAGTAAAGCTCCCTCTACACTGTCCCATCAAACACTCCCAGGGCAGGTACAGGGTTAGATACAGAGTAAAGCTCCCTCTACACTGTCCCATCAAACACTCCCAGGGCAGGGACAGGGTTAGATACAGAGTAAAGCTCCCTCTACACTGTCCCATCAAACACTCCCAGGGCAGGTACAGGGTGAGATAAAGAGTAAAGCTCCCTCTACACTGTCCCATCAAACACTCCCAGGGCAGGTACAGGGTTAGATACAGAGTAAAGCTCCCTCTACACTGTCCCATCAAACACTCCCAGGGCAGGTACAGGATTAGATACAGAGTAAAGCTCCCTCTACACTGTCCCATCAAACACTCCCAGGGCAGGTACAGGGTTAGATACAGAGTAAAGCTCCCTCTACACTGTCCCATCAAACACTCCCAGGGCAGGTACAGGGTTAGATACAGAGTAAAGCTCCCTCTACACTGTCCCATCAAACACTCCCAGGGCAGGTACAGGGTGAGATACAGAGTAAAGCTCCCTCTACACTGTCCCATCAAACACTCCCAGGGCAGGGACAGGGTTAGATACAGAGTAAAGCTCCCTCTACACTGTCCCATCAAACATCCCCAGGGCAGGTACAGGGTTAGATACAGAGTGAAGCTCCCTCGACACTGTCCCATCAAACACTCCGAGGGCAGGTACAGGGTTAGATACAGAGTAAAGCTCCCTCTACACTGTCCCATCAAACACTCCCAGGGCAGGTACAGGGTTAGATACAGAGTAAAGCTCCCTCCACACTGTCCCATCAAACACTCCCAGGGCAGGTACAGGGTTACAGACAGAGTAGAGCTCCCTCCACACTGTCCCATCAAACACTCCCAGGGCAGGTACAGGGTTAGAGACAGAGTAAAGCTCCCTCTGCACTGTCCTGTCAAACACTCCCAGGGCAGGTACAGGGTTAGAGACAGAGTAAAGCTCCCTCTGCACTGTCCTGTCAAACACTCCCAGGGCAGGTACAGGGTTAGATACAGAGTAAAGCTCCCTCTACACTGTCCCATCAAACACTCCCAGGGCAGGTACAGCACGGGTTAGATACAGAGTAAAGCTCCCTCTACACTGTCCCATCAAACACTCCCAGGGCAGGTACAGCACGGGTTAGATACAGAGTAAAGCTCCCTCCACACTGTCCCATCAAACACTCCCAGGGCAGGTACAGGGTTACAGACAGAGTAGAGCTCCCTCCACACTGTCCCATCAAACACTCCCAGGGCAGGTACAGGGTTAGAGACAGAGTAAAGCTCCCTCTGCACTGTCCTGTCAAACACTCCCAGGGCAGGGACAGGGTTAGATACAGAGTAAAGCTCCCTCTACACTGTCCCATCAAACACTCCCAGGGCAGGTACAGGGTTAGATACAGAGTAAAGCTCCCTCTGCACTGTCCCATCAAACACTCCCAGGACAGGTACAGCACGGGTTCGATACAGAGTAAAGCTCCCTCTACACTGTCCCATCAAACACTCCCAGGGCAGGTACAGCACGGGTTAGATACAGAGTAAAGCTCCCTCCACACTGTCCCATCAAACACTCCCAGGGCAGGTACAGGGTTACAGACAGAGTAGAGCTCCCTCCACACTGTCCCATCAAACACTCCCAGGGCAGGTACAGGGTTAGAGACAGAGTAAAGCTCCCTCTGCACTGTCCTGTCAAACACTCCCAGGGCAGGTACAGGGTTAGAGACAGAGTAAAGCTCCCTCTGCACTGTCCTGTCAAACACTCCCAGGGCAGGTACAGGGTTAGATACAGAGTAAAGCTCCCTCTACACTGTCCCATCAAACACTCCCAGGGCAGGTACAGCACGGGTTAGATACAGAGTAAAGCTCCCTCTACACTGTCCCATCAAACACTCCCAGGGCAGGTACAGCACGGGTTAGATACAGAGTAAAGCTCCCTCCACACTGTCCCATCAAACACTCCCAGGGCAGGTACAGGGTTACAGACAGAGTAGAGCTCCCTCCACACTGTCCCATCAAACACTCCCAGGGCAGGTACAGGGTTAGAGACAGAGTAAAGCTCCCTCTGCACTGTCCTGTCAAACACTCCCAGGGCAGGGACAGGGTTAGATACAGAGTAAAGCTCCCTCTACACTGTCCCATCAAACACTCCCAGGGCAGGTACAGGGTTAGATACAGAGTAAAGCTCCCTCTGCACTGTCCCATCAAACACTCCCAGGGCAGGTACAGCACGGGTTCGATACAGAGTAAAGCTCCCTCTACACTGTCCCATCAAACACTCCCAGGGCAGGTACAGCACGGGTTAGATACAGAGTAAAGCTCCCTCTACACTGTCCCGTCAAACACTCCCAGGGCAGGTACAGGGTTAGATACAGAGTAAAGCTCCCTCTACACTGTCCCATCAAACACTCCCAGGGCAGGTACAGCACGGGTTAGATACAGAGTAAAGCTCCCTCTACACTGTCCCGTCAAACACTCCCAGGGCAGGTACAGCACGGGTTAGATACAGAGTAAAGCTCCCTCTACACTGTCCCGTCAAACACTCCCAGGGCAGGTACAGGGTTAAATACAGAGTAAAGCTCCCTCTGCACTGTCCCATCAAACACTCCCAGGGCAGGTACAGCACGGGTTAGATACAGAGTAAAGCTCCCTCTACACTGTCCCGTCAAACACTCCCAGGGCAGGTACAGGGTTAGATACTGAGTAAAGCTCCCTCTACACTGTCCCATCAAACACTCCCAGGGCAGGTCCAGCACGGGTTAGATACAGAGTAAAGCTCCCTCTACACTGTCCCGTCAAACACTCCCAGGGCAGGTACAGGGTTAGATACAGAGTAAAGCTCCCTTAACACTGTCCCATCAAACACTCCCAGGGCAGGTACAGCACGGGTTAGATACAGAGTAAAGCTCCCTCTACACTGTCCCATCAAACACTCCCAGGGCAGGTACAGCACGGGTTAGATACAGAGTAAAGCTCCCTCCACACTGTCCCATCAAACACTCCCAGGACAGGTACAGGGTTACAGACAGAGTAGAGCTCCCTCCACACTGTCCCATCAAACACTCCCAGGGCAGGTACAGGGTTAGATACAGAGTAAAGCTCCCTCTGCACTGTCCCATCAAACACTCCCGGGGCAGGTACAGGGTTGGATACAGAGTAAAGCTCCCTCTACACTGTCCCATCAAACACTCCCGGGGCAGGTACAGGGTTAGATACAGAGTAAAGCTCCCTCAACACTGTCCCATCAAACACTCGCAGGGCAGGTACAGGGTTAGAGACAGAGTAAAGCTCCCTCTGCACTGTCCTGTCAAACACTCCCAGGGCAGGTACAACACAGGTTAGATACAGAGTAAAGCTCCCTCAACACTGTCCCGTCAAACACTCCCAGGGCAGGTACAGCACGGGTTAGATACAGAGTAAAGCTCCCTCTACACTGTCCCGTCAAACACTCCCAGGGCAGGTACAGGGTTAAATACAGAGTAAAGCTCCCTCTGCACTGTCCCATCAAACACTCCCAGGGCAGGTACAGCACGGGTTAGATACAGAGTAAAGCTCCCTCTACACTGTCCCGTCAAACACTCCCAGGGCAGGTACAGGGTTAGATACTGAGTAAAGCTCCCTCTACACTGTCCCATCAAACACTCCCAGGGCAGGTCCAGCACGGGTTAGATACAGAGTAAAGCTCCCTCTACACTGTCCCGTCAAACACTCCCAGGGCAGGTACAGGGTTAGATACAGAGTAAAGCTCCCTTAACACTGTCCCATCAAACACTCCCAGGGCAGGTACAGCACGGGTTAGATACAGAGTAAAGCTCCCTCTACACTGTCCCATCAAACACTCCCAGGGCAGGTACAGCACGGGTTAGATACAGAGTAAAGCTCCCTCCACACTGTCCCATCAAACACTCCCAGGACAGGTACAGGGTTACAGACAGAGTAGAGCTCCCTCCACACTGTCCCATCAAACACTCCCAGGGCAGGTACAGGGTTAGATACAGAGTAAAGCTCCCTCTGCACTGTCCCATCAAACACTCCCGGGGCAGGTACAGGGTTGGATACAGAGTAAAGCTCCCTCTACACTGTCCCATCAAACACTCCCGGGGCAGGTACAGGGTTAGATACAGAGTAAAGCTCCCTCAACACTGTCCCATCAAACACTCGCAGGGCAGGTACAGGGTTAGAGACAGAGTAAAGCTCCCTCTGCACTGTCCTGTCAAACACTCCCAGGGCAGGTACAACACAGGTTAGATACAGAGTAAAGCTCCCTCAACACTGTCCCATCAAACACTCCCAGGGCAGGTACAGCACGGGTTCGATGCAGAGTAAAGCTCCCTCTGCACTGTCCCATCAAACACTCCCAGGGTCAGGTACAGGGTTAGATACAGAGTAAAGCTCCCTCTACACTGTCCCATCAAACACTCCCAGGGCAGGTACAGGGTTAGATACAGAGTAAAGCTCCCTCTACACTGTCCCATCAAACACTCCCAGGGCAGGTACAGGGTTAGATACAGAGTAAAGCTCCCTCTACACTGTCCCATCAAACACTCCCAGCTCAGGTACAAGGTTAGATACAGAGTAAAGCTCCCTCTACACTGTCCCATCAAACACTCCCAGCGCAGGTACAGGGTTTGATACAGAGTAAAGCTCCCTCTGCACTGTCCCATCAAACACTCCCAGCGCAGGTACAGGGTTAGATACAGAGTAAAGCTCCCTCTACACTGTCCCATCAAACACTCCCAGGGCAGATACAGGGTTAGATACAGAGTAAAGCTCCCTCTGCAGTGTCCCACTGAGGGGAATCTCCCAGCCTGGCTGAGATGTCAGATATTGAGAGCTCAATACCGCAGAAAGCTTTGGGGAGTATCGAACTTGCAGGGGTGAAATTAAAAAGGAAATTAGGAAAGCAAAGGGAGGGCAGGAAAAAATACTGGCAAATAAAATTGAGGGAAACCCAAAAATGTTTTATAAATACATAAAGAGCAAGAGGATAACTAAGGAAAGAGTAGGGCCTATTAGAGACCAAAAAGGTAACCTCTGTGTGGAGGCGGAAGATGTGGGGATGGTTCTTCATGAATACTTTGCGTCTGAATTCAGAAAAGAGGGGGACAATGAAGAAATTGTAGTTAAGGAGGAGGAGTGTGAAATATTGGGTGAGATAGTGGGAGAGGGAGTATTCAGGGGATTAGCATCTCTGAAAGTAGATAAATCACCAGGTCCGGATGAAATGTCTCCCAGGCTGTTAAGAGAAGCCAGGGAGGAAATAGCGGAGGCTCTCACCATCATTATCCAATCCTCCCTGACTACAGGCGTGGTGCCGGAGGATTGGAGGACTGCTAACATTGTACCGTTGTTTAAAAAGGGAGAAAGAGATAAACCGAGTAATTACAGGCCAGTCAGTCTAACCTCGGTGGTGGGCAAATTATTGGAATCAATTCTGAGGGACAGGATAAATCGTCATTTAAAAAGGCATGGGTTAATCAAGGACAGTCAGCATGGATTTGTTAAGGGAAGGTTGTGTCTGACTAACTTGATTGAATTTTTTGAGGTAACAAGGAGGGTTGATGGGGGTAGTGCATTTGATGTAGTCTACATGGATTTTAGCAAGGCTTTTGACAAGGTCCCACATGGCGGACTGGTCAAAAAAGTACAAGCCCATGGGATCCAAGGGAAAGTGTCAAGTTGGATCCAAAATTGGCTCAGTGGCAGGAAGCAAAGGGTAATGGTTGACGGGTGTTTTTGGGACTGGAAGGCTGTTTCCAGTGGGGTTCCGCAGGGCTCAGTACGAGGTCCCTTGCTTTTTGTGGTATATATTAATGATTTGGACTTGAATGTGGGGGACATGATCAAGAAGTTTGCAGATGATGCTAAAATTGGCCGTGTGGCTGATAGTGAGCAGGAAAGCTGTAGACTGCAGGAAGATATCAATGGACTGGTCAGATGGGCAGAAAAGTGGCAAATGGAATTCAATCTGGAGAAGTGTGAGGTAATGTATTTGGGGAGAGCAAACAAGGCAAGGGAATACACAATAAATGGGAGAATACTGAGAGGTGTAGAGGAAGTGAGGGACCTTGGAGTGCATGTCCACAGATCCCTGAAGGTAGCAGGACAGGTAGATAAGGTGGTTAAGAAGGCATATGGGATACTTTCCTTTATTAGCCGAGGCACAGAATATAAGAGCAGGGAGGTTATGCTGGAACTGTATAAAACACTAGTTAGGCCACAGCTTGAGTACTGTGTACAGTTCTGGTCACCACATTACAGGAAGGATGTGATTGCACTCGAGAGGGTGCAGAGGAGATTTACGAGGATGTGGCCAGGGCTGGAGAATTTTAGCTGTGAGGAAAGATTGGATAGGCTGGGGTTGTTTTCATTGGAACAAAGGAGGCTGAGGGGAGATTTAATTGAGGTATAAAATTATGAGGGACCGAGATAGAGTGGATAGGAAGGAGCTATTTCCCTTAGCAGAGGGGTCAGTGACCAGGGGACCTAGATTTAAAGTGATTGGTAGAAGGATTAGAGGGGAGATGAGGAGAAATGTTTTCACCCAGAGGGTGGTGGGGTCTGGAACTCACTGCCTGAGAGGGTGGGAGAGGCAGAAACCCTCATCACATTTAAAAAATACCTGGATGTGCCCCTGAAGTGCCGAAACCTACAGGGCTACGGAGCAAGTGCTGGAAAGGGGGATTAGGCTGGAGGGCTCTTTATCGGCCGGCACGCTGTTGACAGGGTTTACCTGAGGCAAAATCCAGCGCTGTTCCCAGGACAGGAGTCCAATCCACTGCACACCTCCTCGATCGGGAGTGAGACCGTACGCGGAGGCTCGAGGCCGTCGTAGAGCGCTGGAACCCCGTACTGAGCGTTACAAAGCTGACGGCCCTGCTCCTGTGCTTCCCGAAGGCGGCCTCTTCCTGCCGCTCCCTCGCTCTGTGTCTCTGTCCTGTTCCTGCCACTCCCTCAGTCTCGGTCTGTGTCCCTGTTGCTCTGAGATTGACTGTTGATGCTGCAGGTGAATGTCACTGGCCCCTATTTATAAAAGGCTGGGTCATTCCCGTGGATTAATGAGGGCTGGTTATGGGCCTGACTTAAACTCAGGCCTCTCATTGGACGTCGTTTTGTGATTGGTCTGGGAATAGATCGGGAAACATCCAGTCATTGCTGAACCCTCCTTCAGTCCCGGTTAATGTGTAATCCGTGTCCCTCCGAGTAACTGGGAAAATACTGACAGTTTATCTCCGTTCAACCCCAGGTATTGTTCAGGAGAAAGAATTCCCATTTCGACAGAGCCTCTCACCATTTCAGGACATCCCAAAGCTTCACAGCCAATCAAGTACTTTTTGAAGTGAGGTCACTGTTGTAATGTGGGAAACGTGGCAGACAATTTACGCACAGCAAGATCCCACAAACAGAAATGTGATAATGAGCAGATCATCTGTTTTTAGTGATGTTGGTCGAGGGATAAATATTGGCCCCAGGACCCCGGGGAGAACTCCCCCTGCTCTTCTTCCAATAGTGGCCGTGGGATCTTTTACATCCACCTGAGAGGGGCAGACGGGGCCTCGGTTTAACATCTCATCCGAAAGACAGCACCTCCGACAGTGCGGCGCTCCCTCAGTACTGACCCTCCGACAGTGCGGCGCTCCCTCAGTACCGACCCTCCGACAGCGCGGCGCTCCCTCAGTACTGACCCTCCGACAGCACGGCGCTCCCTCAGTACCGACCCTCCGACAGCGCGGCGCTCCCTCAGTACTGACCCTCCGACAGCACGGCGCTCCCTCAGTACTGACCCTCCGACAACGCGGCGCTCCCTCAGTACTGACCCTCCGACAGCGCGGCGCTCCCTCAGTACTGACCCTCCGACAGTGCGGCGCTCCCTCAGTACTGACCCTCCGACAGTGCGGCGCTCCCTCAGTACTGACCCTCCGACAGCGCGGCGCTCCCTCAGTACTGACCCTCCGACAGTGCGGCTCTCCCTCAGTGCTGACCCTCCGACAGTGCGGCGCTCCCTCAGTACTGACCCTCCGACAGTGCGGCGTTCCCTCAGTACTGACCCTCCGACAGTGCGGCTCTCCCTCAGTACTGACCCTCCGACAGTGCGGCGCTCCCTCAGTACTGACCCTCCGACAGTGCGGCGCTCCCTCAGTACTGACCCTCCGACAGTGCGGCGTTCCCTCAGTACTGACCCTCCGACAGTGCGGCTCTCCCTCAGTACTGACCCTCCGACAGCACGGTGCTCCCTCAGTACTGACCCTCCGACAGTGCGGCGCTCCCTCAGTACTGACCCTCCGACAGTGCGGCGCTCCCTCAGTACTGACCCTCCGACAGTGCGGCGTTCCCTCCGTACTGACCCTCCGACAGTGCGGCGCTCCCTCAGTACTGACCCTCCGACAGTGCGGCGCTCCCTCAGTACTGACCCTCCGACAGTGCGGCGCTCCCTCAGTACTGCTCTGGGAGTGTCGGCCAAGGTAATGGGGCTCGAGTCTCTGGAGGGGGGTTCGAACCCACGACCTCCTGACTCAGAGGGGAGAGTGAGACCCACCGAGCCACAGCTGACACCTTAATGAAAACCCATTTGTCTCCTTACTCCCTGGAGGCATCGACTCTCATTGGAGGATTGGTCCCAGAGGCAACGGCCCCCCGGGGGGGGGGGGTGTTTATTACACCGGGGGGGCGGGAATCTTCCTCTCATTTCCTGCTGGTTCTGAACTCTCCATCAGCCCATGCAAGGCCAGGTTAACTCTTCCAACCCCTCCACCAATACTCCCTTCAGAGGGGGGGTGGGCATGGGACTGTACCCCAGTGAGAGGCAGTGCCCTCGGGGAGGGACATGGAACATAAGAAATAGGAGCAGGAGTAGGCCATTCGGCCCCTCGAGTCTGCTCCGCCATTCAATCAGATCATGGCTGATCTTTAACCTCAACTCCCCTTTCCCGCCCGATCCCTGTTTCCATGAGATCTCCTCTCATTCTTCTAAACTCTAGAGAGTATCGGCCCATTCTACTCAATCTCTCCTCATAGGACAACCCTCTCATCCCAGGAATCAATCTAGTGAACCTTCGTTGCACTGCCTCTAAGGCAAGTATATCCTTCCTTAGGTAAGGAGACCAAAACTGTACACAGTATTCCAGGTGAGGTCTCACCAAAGCCCTGTACAATTGTAGCAAGACTTCCTTACTCTTGTACTCCAATCCCCTTGCAATAAAGGCCAATATGCCATTTGCTTTCCTAATTACCTTCTGTGTTTCGTACTGGGACTGTACCCCCGTGAGAGCCCTTCAGGAGAGGGGAATTGGAGAGAGAATATTTGCAGAGTCAGTGCATTAGACACAAACAAAGTAGAAAATCCTGCAACAAACTACAAACCTACAGAGACGTAAATCCTTCCACCAGAGACAGATAAGACAGTGAAGTAATGGATAACATGCGTCAGCCCTCAGCCCACACACTTCACAAACAAGGGGCACTGACCTCCGGCTCACTCCATATTTTTCCAAATTGCTATCTTCAGGCACGACGCAGAGCTCCTAATCTCTCTACCTTTGGCAGGGCTGGCGATGGGTAAACACTGTGACAGGGAGAGAGATCCGGCTGCCTTGTTCCACACACTCACACCCTGGTCTCAGCTGACACCCAGCGACTGCTGCCCTTCCAGGGGACGATTGCGGAGAGGAAGCTGGGGGGGTGGGGGGGCGCCAGAGACGGTGTGGAACGGGGAGGGGGCTGAGAGCGCACAGGGAGAGCTCGACAATCATACTGTCCCATCCCTTCGTCACTTTAAACACCTCTGTCAAGTCACCCGACGATTGCCGATGAGCTGGGTTCGTGGTAGCAGCGAGGTGCAGCAACTGTGTGACGATCTCTCCGTTTCAGCATTGATTCAAGCTGCTCGAGCCTAACCTCTGTTCCCCCGAGTTACTGCACTCAGGGCGCTGAAGGACTAGGACTCGAGGGGACAAAATCGTGTCACGGAGAGGGAGAGGATGGGAATGATCTGTCTTTGATAATATATTACAAATTTTACATGGCTGCACATCCTGTCGACTTTTTCCCCCGTTATAAATTCCTATGTCAACATCTATACTGGAAGTTGCCTATGTAAACGTGTCACGTTACAGTCACACCCCAACCTGTTGTAGCGCCCTCCGCTGTCCAGCACTGATTGGGGATAGGGGAGTGGCTGGGAGACTCGCGGCCCCTCCCCCACAGGATAGGGGAGTGGCTGGGAGACTCGTGGCCCCTCCCCCACAGGATAGGGGAGTGGCTGGGAGACTCGTGGCCCCTCCCCCACGGGAATAGGGGAGTGGCTGGGAGACTCGCGGCCCCTCCCCCACGGGAATAGGGGAGTGGCTGGGAGACTCGCGGCCCCTCCCCCACGGGAATAGGGGAGTGGCTGGGAGACTCGTGGCCCCTCCCCCACGGGAATAGGGGAGTGGCTGGGAGACTCGCTGCCCCTCCCCCACAGGATAGGGGAGTGGCTGGGAGACTCGCGGCCCCTCCCCCACGGGAATAGGGGAGTGGCTGGGAGACTCGCGGCCCCTCCCCCACGGGAATAGGGGAGTGGCTGGGAGACTCGTGGCCCCTCCCCCACGGGAATAGGGGAGTGGCTGGGAGACTCGTGGCCCCTCCCCGCTGCTCAGTTTCCTTTCAAGGGTAGAAGATGCACTCAGTGACCTCATGGACCCTCCATGTTACAAAAGGGGAAATAACTGCACACCTCCCAGTGCCCCCGCCCTGCCAGTGGCATCTCCCCTGTTGCCCCCTCCACCCCCTTGTTCAGTGGAATCTCCCTCCAGCCTAAATCAACCCCCTCTCCCTGCAGTGGTATTTCCCACCAATACACCCCCCCTCTCCCTGCAGTGGTATTTCCCACCAGTAGACCCCCCCCTCTCCCTGCAGTGGTATTTCCCACCAGTAGACCCCCCCTCTCCCTGCAGTGGTATTTCCCACCAGTTCACCCCCCCCCCTCTCCCCAGAATGGTTTCTTCCGGTTCACTCGGCGCCTTCGATCCAAGATGGCGGCTGCCGCCTCTCCTGCCGCCGTCACTAACGGCAGTAACCGCTTACGATTGTATCCTTTCGTCACCCCCACGGTTAAGCGGAGTTTGGGGAGCGAGTTCCCGGGAGGGGGAGAGGGGGGGGAGAGAGGGGAGAGGGGGGGGGTCCCCGCCGGTCCAGTCCCCATCGGGAAGCGGAGCGCCCGGCGTTCTCGCCGCCATTGACTCGGGAGCGTAGTGCGCATGCACAGTGAGGCGTGGCATGCTGGGAGTTGTAGGCTGACCGTTACTGCGCATGCACAGTGAGGCGTGGCATGCTGGGGGTTGTAGGCTGACCGTTACTGCGCATGCACAGTGAGGCGTGGCATGCTGGGAGTTGTAGGCTGACCGTTACTGCGCATGCACAGTGAGGCGTGGCATGCTGGGAGTTGTAGGCTGACCGTTACTGCGCATGCACAGTGAGGCGTGGCATGCTGGGAGTTGTAGGCTGACCGTTACTGCGCATGCACAGTGAAGTGTGGCATGCTGGGAGTTGTAGGCTGACCGTTACTGCGCATGCACAGTGAGCTGCAGCATGCTGGGAGTTGTAGTTTCTCCCCCTTTCTTTAGAAGTTAACCCATTGCTGGGGGCTCAGACTGGGAGAAGGTTTCCTGCAGATGACCCCAGAAATCCCCAGTGATAGTTTGAAGTTACATTTAATGCAGTGAGAAGAGTTTGCAGCAATAGTTTAAAAGTGACTGTGTTTATATATATATATTGGAAGGTGTGATTCCCACCCTGGGGGTCTGCTCTAACCCCATTCACTCTGTGCTCCTTAACCCGGGGTCCCAGTAACCTGAGCGTGCCTTTCCCCTCGCTGCTGGAGGCACAGATTGCTCACGGCTCACTCGTCCCGGATTCAGAGCCGCGGAGAGGTGGAATCAGCAAAGAGGTGACCGTGAGGGGCTGCGTACTCCTGGCGTAAGTGTGGGGCTGCTTTCACCGTCAGACGAGAGATGGTTAAGGGGAGATTTACCAGAATGGTACCGGGGAACGAAGGGCTTCAGTTACACGGAGAACCTGGGGGTTGTTCCCCTTGGAGCAGAGGTCAAGGGGAGATTTAAATCGAGGGGTTTTGATGGGGGTAAATAAGGAGAAACTGTTTCCAGTGCCGTGCGCTGAGTTCTGGCTGGGGGGTGAGTGTTGAACAGATTCCCTCTCCTCTCTCCCTGCAGACGCTGGGAGGCGGACGAGGCCCGGATCCTTCGAGTATCGGTCAGCTCCTTCCTGGACCACCTCACGCTCGTCCTGCAGACCATGGACAGATTCGGACCACCGGTGCCCAGGTAGAGACAGCGTCTCCCCAAGAGCAGCAGGGGGGAGGGGGGGGGGGAAAAAGAAGTTTAAAAACTCCCTCCGCACGGCCGACACACCATCGCTGGACCCAGAGACTCGAAACACAATCGTAACCCCCGAACCTCACCGAAATCAGCTCACTCAGGACAGGCCAGGGAGCCTGGGTCTTTCCTGCTCGGGGTGGAGCTCAGGCCACTGCCGTTACCTGGTGTTTTATCTGAAGTGGTTACATTATGGTGCACCCTCACCTACTGTCAGTGGAACAAATGACACACATTAAACGTGGGTCAGAAGGCACGTGCGCTCTGGGGGCACTGACACCCATGGGTGCTCTCACCGTCTCTCCTGGCGGGTGGGGGATTTATGTCTGATGGAAATGTACTCTGTGTAGACGTGGCCCAGTGAGATTAAACGGGTTAAAAACTATTGGAATAAAGGGTAGAGTATTGCAATGAATCATTTCCTTTTTTATCAGCATTAGAAACCGGTAGAGTTCCCTGTGGCCCTCTGCTCCCAGATAGAAACAAGTCCCCGTCCCTCACCCCGTAACGATGACTCTCTGCTCCCAGACTGAAACAAACCCTCGTCTCACCATCTGGAGGCCAATGCTGCAAGAACAGTCTTGGCTGCGAAGCCCCCCACAGCCAAATATCCTATCTAGCTTCATACGAACGGTCACGGGGAGAAGATGGGGCAAGTACCCTAGCAGTATTCAGCCTCCCGGCAGGACTCGATAAGCTCAGTACAGAGGCCAAGAGAATTTCACACATGCACTTTCAAATTACTTTTATTGATTTTTTTCCCCCTCATATTAAGAAGTTAATTGAACAAAGCTCAGCATTTAGTGCATCACACGACGGGGCGGAGGGGGAAGAAATCTGTACACGTTCCCCCCCACCCCCTCCGAGGAATATAAAATCACTTTCTTTTTGATATATTATATATATATATTATACACGCATCTGAGCAACAGGACCGAGCCTCTGACTGAAAGAGGTTTCTCCGTCACTGCAGCTTGATGCATTAAAACGAGACCCGGGTAAATTCCATCGACTGAGAGAAACAAGAGGCTTCCTACACCACCCAGGGCAGGAACTCAAAACACAGCTTGAGAGCAGTAAACACAGACCCCACGCTGTCGAAACTGTTGGAGATGCTGGGGTAGAACGGAGGATAAGAGAGAGAAAGAAAGGCAATTAAAAAGGAAAGAAAATCTGTTAAATTAATAGTACATCGATTTATCCTCTTATCGAAACCCCGGCTGGAGATCGGGAGATGCAAGAGTCACGAGACTGGGGGAGGGAAAGAGGAGCCTCGACCAGATGCAAACCCCAACACAAGAGGCCGGTGTCAGATGCGGGAACAAAGCCTGGACTGGAGCAGGGATTTTCCCCCTTCCCCGTGACGTGAAGCTGAGTGCAGTGAGTGCAGAGTCAGCCCCCAGTGAGGGGGACAGGGAGGGGAAAAAAAAGAGAAATAATACACCTTCAATCCTCACCACAGCTCAATCTACAGGTCGGGTCAGTTATTGGGGACTTCATGATTTACAATATGGGGGGTGGGGGGGAAGTTAACTTTCAAAGTTTGGTGAAGTTTTTATTTTAAATTGAGTGACGTTTTTAAGTTATGATTGGAGGAATGGTTGGTGTCACTAGTGAGATTTGCAGGAACAGGAACAAGATATGCTGACACTGACCGGCAGAGTGAGTGCAGTCCAGCCATATAGTGAGGGAGGGGGTGTGTGTGAGCTGATCACCAGCCCCTCCCAACACAGCCCAGCACTCCAGCAGCGTTTCTGGGAGGGGGGAGAAGGCGTATCGGAACGAGCTGCCCCAGGTTTGGAAACGTGCGGGGGGCTATGGGGCCCCCCCCGAGACTTTCTCCAACACTTGTCTCTCAGCTGGTGCGTCCACCATCGAACTCAGTCTGAGGCCGACCAAACTCACAGCTGCTTGGAGAGGCAGAGTAGGAGGGTGGTGGGTGCAGAGGGTGACCCTGCAAACCAGGGTCACCTTCAGACCAGGCTCATATCAGTGTCTTAAATTACCCGATCACAAGGGGATTTCTTACAAAAAAACAGAAAGCAAAAGAATTAGTACAGCTCGCAAATTAAACTGCGGCCAGGCGGTTAGATTCAGATTTTTTGCATTATAAACAGTGGTTACATTTCAATAAATTCACACACATTATATTATATAAAAAGCAATCACAGTGAAGCTGTGTTACTCTCTCCCGTCCACAGCCTGAGGTCTGACCCGTACGTTATTCTCACTCACCCCTCCCTCTGGGAGCTGCGCCAAGAATCTCACACCCTGCTCCCCTCTCCCACCCCACACAGCAAGAGACCTTTACAGAGCGGGGAGGGGGGGGATTTTAACCAGAGGCCTGGTCCCCGCGGGTGGAAAGTGAGACTGGAGCGAGGGGTTTGGGCGTTCGGCCCCAGACTATAACCCACTCCCTCCGACCTCAATATAAATCCAGGGAGTGGGGGCCAGGGCTCAGGGGGAGAAATATTCTGTCACCCCAACACTGCTAAACCTTTCAAGCTGTGAGCCGAGGAACCGGGGGCAGGCAAATGACACTCAGCAGAGGCTTGTGGGGACAAGCAAGCTCCCGCAGGGCAGTAGGAGGAGAGTCTGAAGGAGGTTTCTGGTCTCTTGTTCCTCGGTCCAGCTCCTGAGGGAGAGGGAGTCACACACATCGAATCAGAAGTCCATTATTTGCAGAGACTCGCAGGGGAAGAGAGATCTTCTTACCACAGGAGTCTTTTGGTCACCAGTGCGGGGTAAGGAGAGGAGTTTTGCGCAGGACCTGTCGCCTGTTCCTCTGCCCTCCCCATCCTCCCCCCTCGGCTCAGCATTTACAGCCGTCACTTGCTGCCAAGGGCTTGTCGTTCTGGTCCAGTTTAATCTGATCGGGGAACTCGTTGTACAGTTCCACCTCCGTCTCCTGCAATCACAAAACGGTCAACGCTCAGGAATCACGGACTCGCAATCAGCTCACCCTCCTACCGAAAACGCCCGAGAGGGGGGAGAAGGAAATCAGAGAGAGAGAGAGACTCCAAGCAACCCCTCCCCCCCTCATCAGGCACCACCATTCTCCACACACGCGAGCGCAGAGAGCAAGTGTGCTCGGGTTATTCACCCAAGGGGTGCATCACGGCGGAACCTGATCACGCACGCACTTTCCAGCACGGGGTCACCGGATAAAGATCCGGGGGGGGGGGGCAGGCTCCCGATCCCAACCCCCAGGGTCGATCGGCTGACGCAGCAGGGATAGAACCTGGGCTGTGGGGCTCAGGACCACACCGGGCCGGGGGGGGGGGGGGGGGGGGGTGTCAGGATGAAATTATAATTACTTTGAGAAACAAGGGACAGTCAGCACCGATCCTTCTTAAATTGTGCTTGGAGAACCTTCACCGAAGAGGATTAAATCTCGGGTTATGATCAGGAATTCACTGCCTGAAAGGGCGGCGGAAGCAGATTCAAAATAAATTGCCAAAGGGAATCGGCGAAATTCACAGGGCTACGGGGAGTGGGTCTCATCGGGTAACTCTTTCACACAGCTGGCACAGGCACGATGGGCAGAATGGCCTTCTCCTGTAACGTGCGATTCTATGATAAATAAGGGAGATGTGGTTTATCTGGATTTTCGGAAAAGCATTTGCCAAGGGACCATGCGAGAGGCTAACAGCAAAGATAACGAGCGGGCGGAATTAAAGGGCATGTGGTGATGGGGATAGAGAGAGAGCTGGAGGGCAGAAATCAGAGTTAAAGGGACAGTCCTCAGAGTCTGTGTTGGAGATAAACGCCCGGGAGTTTGAGGGAATAAATCCAACCGGCAACAAGTTTGGGGGGGAGGGGGGGCATGAGAAATGGTGCAAGACTGTGGGAGAGGGCAGGCAAGTGGCAGCTACAGTTCAACAGAGGGAAAGTGAAGTCATACATTTAGAAAGGTGAATGCTGGGGAGGGAACGCACGGTAACAGAGAGACTTTAAATGGGAGCAGTGAGCAGATAGAAAAGGCAGTCCTGTACCCAGGGGGCCTCATGTGGAGAAAGGACGGCACAGAAGATGGGCTGAACGGCCTGTCTCAGTGCTGGATCACCATTAGAGGTAATTCTGGTGCCCACTCGATATAAACCCCCCGGGCCACACACGCAGGACCCACCTGTTTGAGTGCGTTGCGTGCGATGGTCTGAAAGGCCTGGTCCACATTAATCGCCTCCTTGGCACTGGTCTCGAAGTATGGAATGCCGTTCTTACTCTGACACCAGGCCTGCGCCCTCTTGGTCGGCACCTGCCGGTTATCCAGGTCGATCTTGTTGCCCAGGACGACGAAGGGGAAGTTCTCGGGGTCCCGCGGGCTGGCCTGGATCAGGAACTCGTCCCGCCAGCTGTCCAGGGTCTTAAAGGTGTTGGGGGTCGTGACGTCAAACACCAGCACGCAGCAGTCAGCCCCGCGATAGAACGCCACCCCCAGGGACTGGAAACGCTCCTGTCCCGCGGTGTCCCAGATCTAGGGCCAGATCACAACCACAGGTCATCGCCAACACTCACAGCAAGGGACGCAACACGGGTTAGATACAGAGTAAAGCTCCCTCTACACTGTCCCATCAAACACTCCCAGGGCAGGTACAGGGTCAGATACAGAGTAAAGCTCCCTCTACACTGTCCCATCACACACTCCCAGGGCAGGTACAGGGTTAGATACAGAGTAAAGCTCCCTCTACACTGTCCCGTCAAACACTCCCAGGGTCAGGTACAGGGTTAGATACAGAGTAAAGCTCCCTCTACACTGTCGCATCAAACACTCCCAGGGCAGGTACAGGGTTAGATACAGAGTAAAGCTCCCTCTACACTGTCCCATCAAACACTCCCAGGGCAGGTACAGGGTTAGATACAGAGTAAAGCTCCCTCTACACTGTCCCATCAAACACTCCCAGGGCAGGGACAGGGTTAGATACAGAGTAAAGCTCCCTCTACACTGTCCCATCAAACACTCCCAGGGCAGGTACAGGGTTAGATACAGAGTAAAGCTCCCTCTACACTGTCCCATCAAACACTCCCAGGGCAGGTACAGGGTTAGATACAGAGTAAAGCTCCCTCTACACTGTCCCATCAAACACTCCCAGGGCAGGTACAGGGTTAGATACAGAGTAAAGCTCCCTCTACACTGTCCCATCAAACACTCCCAGGGCAGGTACAGGGTTAGATACAGAGTAAAGCTCCCTCTACACTGTCCCGTCAAACACTCCCAGGGCAGGTACAGGGTTAGATACAGAGTAAAGCTCCCTCTACACTGTCCCATCAAACACTCCCAGGGCAGGTACAGGGTTAGATACAGAGTAAAGCTCCCTCTCCACTGTCCCATCAAACACTCACAGGGTTCTGCTGTTACATGGGCCAGCACGGCAACCATTCTGTGCACAGCAAGATCCCACAAACAGTCACAAGTTGAACGACCAGTTAGGGTTGAGGGAGGAATACTGACCCAGGATACCGGGAGAATCCCCTGCTCTCCCCCCAATAGTGTCCGTGGGAGACGGGGCCTCAGTTTAATCTGAAAGACTCAGCACTGCGCTGGGAGTATCGGCCAGGATTAGGGGTTAAACCCCACGACCTTCTGCCCCAGAGAGAGAGGAGACAGTGGGACTAACTGATCACCCAGCACCCGAGAGCTCCGATACTGACAGCAACAAGGCAGGCTCAGCAAGAGGGAGAGACAGTAAGTGAATCTCACCGACCAGCCCCAGGAGAAGCAGCGAGCGGCCAGCAGACAGACAGACACAGACGGGCAGACAGCAAGCAGCAGACGGGCATACCTGCATGGTGACCAGCCGGTCGTCCACCATCACCTCCTTGGTGAGGAAGTCAGCACCGATCGTCGCCTTGTACTGATTGCTGAATTTCTTATTGACGTACTGATTCATCAGCGATGTCTTTCCCACGCTGGGAGAGGGGGGAGAGAAAGGGCAGGTAACCCGTTACCACAGCATCACAAACCCACTTAAACCCCCCCCCCCTCCCCAGGCTCTCCCTGGGGCACCTCGCCCAAGTGGACAGTCACCTGCAAAAAGCAGCAATTCCACCACAGTGGGCATCACACTCAGCTAGCACCCCCACCCCCCAATCCAGCAAGGGGAGAATCGGGGGGGGGGGGTAGATATACTGGCAACTCTGGCCCATTCCTCCTCCCTCCCTTCCCCCCCCCCTTTCCCCCCCCTTCCCCCCCCCAAACCCAGGGGCACTGAGGCAAACTCTAGTGTTCTCGGTGAGATCTAATTAATGCCAGACCTGGGATGGGGTTGGGAGCGGGACTGGGCTATTCCTGCTCAGTGTGACCCAGGGGACACACCCAGGCCTCCAGGCTGTGGGGCAGTGACGTCCACACTCTGTGAAAGACCCCAGTGTGCACCCCACTCCCCACCCCTCAACAGCTTTTTTGGGGAGAGAGTTCCAGATTCCCACTCCCCTTTGTGTGATGAAATGCTTCCCGACATCACCCCTGAAAGGCCTGGCTCTAATTTTAAGGTTCTGCCCCCTTGTTCTGGACTCCCCCCACCAGAGGAAATAGTTTCTCTCCATCGACCCTATCGAATCTTTTAATCATCTTAAACCCCTCGATTAGATCATCCCCTTAATCTTCTACACTCGAGGGAATACAAGCCCGGTCTGTGCAACCTGTCCTCGGAATTTAACTCTTAACCCCGGTATTATTCTGGGGAATGGGGATATCAGTCAGTCAGTCCAGCAGCCCCCCTCCCCGAGATTCGAGCTCTGAATGTACCTTACCCAGAGTCGCCCAAGATGATCACTTTAAGCAGCACCTTCTTCCGGGAAGCCATGTCCAAAGCTGGAAAATTAACAAAGGGGGAGATTCTGAGTGAGGAAAAGTAAAATTAGCGAGTCACAGAGGGTCTCTGCCCCCCTCCCGGCAAAACCCTCCCCCCTCCCGGACACAAAACATCTACCAACATCCTGAACTCTTGGGGGGTGGGGGGGGGGGGGGGGGGCTGGAGGTAAAGGACAGGAGCCCCGGGGGGGGGACCCCTCCCGACACCCAGTTTGGACCCAGCCCCGGGGGGGAACCCCTCCCGACACCCAGTTTGGACCCAGCCCCGGGGGGGGAACCCCTCCCGACACCCAGTTTGGACCCAGCCCCGGGGGGGAACCCCTCCCGACACCCAGTTTGGACCCAGCCCCCCGGTGGGGGGAACCCCTCCCGACACTCAGTTTGGATTCAGCCCCGGGGGAACCCCTCCCGACACCCAGTTTGGATTCAGCCCCGGGGGAACCCCTCCCGACACCCAGTTTGGATTCAGCCCCGGGGGAACCCCTCCCGACACCCAATTTGGATTCAGCCCCCCGGTGGGGGAACCCCTCCCGACACCCAGTTTGGATTCAGCCCCCCGGTGGGGGGGAACCCCTCCCGACACCCAGTTTGGATTCAGCCCCCCGGTGGGGGGAACCCCTCCCGACACCCAGTTTGGATTCAGCCCCCCGGTGTGGGGTACCCCTCCCGACACTCAGTTTGGATTCAGCCCCCCGGTGGGGGGAACCCCTCCCGACACTCAGTTTGGATTCAGCCCCCCGGTGGGGGGGGAACCCCTCCCGACACCCAGTTTGGATTCAGCCCCCCGGTGTGGGGTACCCCTCCCGACACTCAGTTTGGATTCAGCCCCCCGGTGGGGGGAACCCCTCCCGACACTCAGTTTGGATTCAGCCCCCCGGTGTGGGGTACCCCTCCCGACACTCAGTTTGGATTCAGCCCCCCGGTGGGGGGAACCCCTCCCGACACTCAGTTTGGATTCAGCCCCGGGGGGAACCCCTCCACCCCACGCGTGCGCACTGACCCCCAAAACACGACCAGGCCGCAGCCTCGGCCTCGCGTCACCAGCCCGGCCCCGGGGGAGGGCCGCAAATACCGTTACCGTGAAAGCGACGATGCGACGGGGCCTCGGGTGTGATCGGAAAGCTTTGCCGAGCCTGAATCCTGGGCCTGGGGAGTTTCCTGGAGCCGCGATCCCGGGTCTCCGCTTCCCGCCGCCGCCGCTCTTTTGAAGCAGCTGCAGCCAACAAGATGGCGGCTTCCGGTCACGGGAGCTGACGTCACAGAGCCAGGCCCCGCCCACAGGAGGCGGCCATTCCGCCCATCGAGCCCGTGCTGGCCCTTTGAAGGATTTCTCCAATTATCCCCGTAGCCCTGCAAATTTTTTACTTTCAAGTACTTATCCAGTTCCCTTTTGAAGGCCATGATTGAATCTGCCTCCACCACCCCCTCGGACAGTGCATTCCAGATCCTAACCACTCGCTGTTTAAGAAAGATTTTCCTCATGTCACCTTTGGTTCTTTTGCCAATCACCTTAAATCTATGCCCACTGGTTCTTGACCCTTCCGCCAATGGGAACAGTTTCTCTCTGTCTACTTTGTCTAGACCCTTCATAGTTTTCAAATACCTCGATCAAATCTCCTCGCAACCTTCTCTGTTCCAAGGAGAACAACCCCAGCTTCTCCAGTCTATCCATGTGACTGAAGTCCCTCATCCCTGGAATCATTCTAGTAAATCTCTTCTGCACCCTCCCTATGGTCTTCACATCTTTCCTAAAGTGCGGTGCCCAGAACTGGACACAATACTCCAGTTGTGGCCGAACCAGTGTTTTATAAAGGTTCATCATGACTTCCTTGCTTTTGTACTCTATGCCTCTATTTATAAAGCCCAGGATCCCGTATGCTTTTTTAACTGCTTTCTCAACCTGCCCTACCACCTTCAACGATTTGTGTACATATACCCCTGGGTCTCTCTGTTCCTGTACCCCTTTTAGAATTGTGCCCTCTAGTTTATTCTGCCTCTCCTCATTTTTCCTACCGAAATGCATCACCTCGCATTTTTCTGCGTTAAATTTCATCTGCCACGTGTCCGCCCATTCCACCAGCCTGTCTATATCCTCTTGAAGTCTATCCTCCTCACTGTTTATTATATTTCCCAGTTTTGTGTCATCTGCAAACTATGAAATTATTCATTAAATTATTTAATTCACTCTTATTTAGTCACTAATGTGAGGTTTTTTTTATTCGTTCATGGATGTGGGCGTCGCTGGCGCGGCCGGCATTTATTGCCCATCCCTAATTGCCCTTGAGAAGGTGGTGGTGAGCCGCCTTCTTGAACCGCTGCAGTCCGTGTGGTGACGGTTCTCCCACAGTGCTGTTAGGGAGGGAGTTCAGGATTTTGACCCAGCGACGATGAAGGAACGGCCGATATATTTCCAAGTCGGGGTGGTGTGTGACTTGGAGGGGAACGTTGCAGGTGGTGTTGTTCCCATGTGCCTGCTGCCCTTGTCCTTCTAGGTGGTAGAGGTCGCGGGTTTGGAGGTGCTGTCGAAGAAGCCTTGGCAAGTTGCTGCAGTGCATCCTGTGGATGGTACACACTGCAGCCACTGTGCGCCGGTGGTGAAGGGAGTGAATGTTTAGGGTGGTGGATGGGGTGCCAATCAAGCGGGCTGCTTTGTCCTGGATGGTGTCGAGCTTCTTGAGTGTTGTTGGAGCTGCACTCATCCAGGCAAGTGGAGAGTATTCCATCACACTCCTGACTTGTGACTCTATAACAGTTCTTTATTTTATTAACACATTTACTGAATTCATTAAAAGTTCGGAATTTATTTCTCACTTTATTTGTTCATTAATGTTAATCCAATAAATTCAATAATTACCCAGTCTCTCCACTCCCCTCTATCCTTCCCTCCCCCTCCCTTTCCCTCGTGTCAGCCTGTCCCCCTCTCTTTCCACTTTCCCTCCCTCTCTCTCCCTCCTCTTTACCCCCCTCCATCCCTCCTCTCCCTCTTCTCCTCCCTCCTCCCCCCTCATTTCTCCCCTTTCCCTCCCCCTCCTTTCCCCTCTTTCCCCCTCTCTCCTCTCCCCTTCCTCCTCCTCTCCTTTCCTCTCCTCCTCCTTCCCCTCTCCCCTTCCCTCCTCCTCTCCTCTCTCCCCCACTCCCTCCTTTACCCCCTCCCCCTCTTTCCCCTCTTCCCCTCCCTCCTTTCCCCTCTCCCTCATTTCTCCCCTTTCCCTCCCCCTCCTCTCCCTCCTTTCCCTCTCTCCTCCACTCCCTCTCCCTCCACTCCTCCTCTCCCCCTCTCCCCCTCTCCTCCCCTCTCCCCCGGGACAGCCTCTCCCCGGGA
>NW_027138819.1:0-7500 GCF_035084215.1 Heptranchias perlo
TCACACTCTCTCTCCCCCACACTCTCTCTCTCTCCCACACTCTCTCTCTCCCCCACACTCACTCTCTCCCCCACACTCTCTCTCTCCCACACTCTCCTCTCTCCCCTCCCCACACTCTCCCCCCCCACACTCTCTCCCCACACTCTCTCTCTCCCCACACTCTCACTCTCCCACACTCTCTCTCCCCCACACACTCCTCTCTCCCACACTCACTCTCCCCCACACTCTCTCTCTCCCCCACACACTCTCCCCCCACACTCTCTCTCACCCCACACTCTCTCTCCCCCCACACTCTCTCCCCCACACTCTCTCTCCCCCACACTCTCTCTCTCCCACACCTCTCTCTCCCCCACACTCTCTCTCCCCCACACTCTCTCTCCCCACACTCTCTCTCCCCACACTCTCTCTCCCCCACACTCTCTCTCCCCACACTCCTCTCCCACACACTCCTCTCCCACACTCTCTCTCCCACACTCTCCTCTCCCACACTCTCTCCCCCACACTCTCTCTCTCCCCACACTCTCCTCTCTCCCCACACTCTCTCTCCCCACACTCTCTCTCTCCCACACTCTCTCTCCCCCACACTCTCTCTCTCCCACACTCTCTCTCCCCCACACTCTCTCTCTCCCACACTCTCTCCCCCACACTCTCTCTCTCCCCACACTCTCTCTCCCCCACACTCTCTCTCTCCCACACACTCTCCTCCCACACTCTCTCTCTCCCCCACACTCTCTCTCCCCACACTCTCTCTCCCCCACACTCTCTCTCCCCACACTCTCTCTCCCCCACACTCTCTCTCTCCCACACACTCTCTCCCACACTCTCTCTCCCCACACTCTCTCTCTCCCCACACTCTCTCTCCCCCACACTCTCTCTCTCCCCACACTCTCTCTCCCCCACACTCTCTCTCCCCACACTCTCTCTCTCCCACACTCTCTCTCCCCACACACTCTCTTCTCCCACACTCTCTCTCTCCCACACTCTCTCTCCCCACACTCTCTCTCCCCCACACTCACTCTCTCCCCCACACTCTCTCTCCCCCCACACTCTCTCTCCCCACACTCTCTCTCTCCCACACTCTCTCTCCCCACACTCTCTCTCTCCCCCACACGCTCTCTCCCCCACACTCTCTCTCTCCACACTCTCTCTCTCCCACACACTCTCTCTCTCCCACACACTCTCTTCTCCCACACTCTCTCTCCCCCACACTCTCTCTCTCCCACACTCTCTCTCTCCCACACACTCTCTCTCTCCCACACTCTCTCTCTCCCCACACTCTCTCTATCCCACACTCTCTCTCTCCACACACTCTCTCTCTCCCCACACTCTCTCTCTCCCACACACTCTCTTCTCCCACACTCTCTCTCCCACACACTCTCTCTCTCCCACTCTCTCTCTCTCCCACACACTCTCTCTCCCACACTCTCTCTCTCTCCCACACTCTCTCTCTCCCACACACTCTCTCTCCCCACACTCTCTCTCTCCCACACTCTCTCTCCCACACACTCTCTCTCCCACACTCTCTCTATCCCACACACTCTCTCTCCCACACACTCTCTCTCTCCCACACTCTCTCTCTCCCACACACTCTCTCTCTCCCACACTCTCTCTCTCCCACACTCTCTCTCTCCCACACTCTCTCTCTCCCACACTCTCTCTCCCACACTCTCTCTCTCCCCCACACTCTCTCTATCCCACACACTCTCTCTCCCACACACTCTCTCTCTCCCACACTCTCTCTCTCCCACACACTCTCTCTCTCCCACACTCTCTCTCTCCCACACTCTCTCTCCCACACTCTCTCTCTCCCACACACTCTCTCTCCCACACTCTCTCTCTCCCACACACTCTCTCTCCCACACTCTCTCTCTCTCCCACACACTCTCTCTCCCACACTCTCTCTCTCCCACACACTCTCTCTCCCACACTCTCTCTCTCCCACACACACTCTCTCTCTCACACACTCTCTCTCCACACACTCTCTTCTCTCCCACACTCTCTCTCTCCCACACTCTCTCTCCCCCACTCTCTCTCTCCCACACACTCTCTCTCCCACACTCTCTCTTCTCTCCCACACTCTCTCTCTCCCACACTCTCTCTCTCCCACACACTCTCTCTCTCCCACTCTCTCTTCTCCCACACTCTCTCTATCTCCACACACTCTCTCTCTCCCACACACTCTCTCTCCCCCACACTCTCTCTCCCACACTCTCTCTCCCACACTCTCTCTCCCACACTCTCTCTCTCCCACACTCTCTCTCCACACTCTCTCTCCCACACTCTCTCTCTCTCCCACACTCTCTCTCTCCCACACTCTCTCTCTCCCACACTCTCTCTCTCCCACACACTCTCTCTCTCCCACACACTCTCTCTCCCCCACACTCTCTCTCTCCCCACACTCTCTCTCTCCCACACTCTCTCTCCCACACTCTCTCTATCCCACACACTCTCTCTCCCACACTCTCTCTTTCTCCCACACTCTCTCTATCCCACACTCTCTCTCTCCCACACACTCTCTCTCTCCCACACTCTCTCTATCCCACACTCTCTCTCTCCCACACTCTCTTCTCCCACACTCTCTCTATCCCACACTCTCTCTCTCCCACACTCTCTCTCTCCCACACTCTATCCCACACACTCTCTCTCCCACACTCTCTCTCCCACACTCTCTCTCCCACACTCTATCCCACACACTCTCTCTCCCACACTCTCTCTCCCACACACTCTCTCTCCCACACTCTCTCTCTCTCCCACACTCTCTCTCTCCCACACTCTCTCTCCCCCACACTCTCTCTCCCCCACACTCTCTCTCCCCACACTCTCTCTCTCCCACACACTCTCTCTCCCACACTCTCTCTCTCCCACACACTCTCTCTCCCCCCCACTCTCTCTCTCCCCCACACTCTCTCTCTCCCCCACACTCTCTCTATCCCACACTCTCTCTCTCCCACACACTCTCTCTCCCACACACTCTCTTTCTCCCACTCTCTCTCTCTCCCACACACTCTCTCTCTCCCACACACTCTCTCTCCCACACTCTCTCTCTCCCACACTCTCTCTCCCACACACTCTCTTTCTCCCACTCTCTCTCTCTCCCACACTCTCTCTCTCTCCCACACACTCTCTCTCTATCCCACACTCTCTCTCTCCCACACACTCTCTCTCTCCCACACACTCTCTTTCTCCCACACACTCTCTCTCTCCCACACTCTCTCTCTCTCCCACACTCTCTCTCTCCCACACTCTCTCTCTCTCCCACACTCTCTCTCTCCCACACACTCTCTTTCTCCCACACTCTCTCTCTCCCACACTCTCTCTCTCCCACACTCTCTCTCCCACACTCTCTCTATCCCACACTCTCTCTCTCCCCCACTCTCTCTCTCTCCCACACTCTCTCTCTCCCACACACTCTCTCTCCCACACTCTCTCTCTCTCCCACACTCTCTCTCTCCCACACTCTCTCTCTCCCACACTCTCTTTCTCCCACACTCTCTCTCTCCCCCACTCTCTCTCTCCACACACTCTCTCTCCCCCACACTCTCTCTCTCCCACACTCTCTCTATCCCACACTCTCTCTATCCCACAATCTCTCTCTCCCACACTCTCTCTCTCCCACACACTCTCTCTCTCCCACACTCTCTCTCTCCCACACTCTCTCTTTCTCCCACACTCTCTCTATCCCACACTCTCTCTCTCCCACAATCTTTCTCTCCCACACTCTCTCTCTCCCACACTCTCTCTATCCCACACTCTCTCTCTCCCACAATCTTTCTCTCCTACAATCTCTCTTTCCCACACTCTATGCCACTCTCTCCCACTCTATCTCTCCGTCTCCCAGTTTCTCTCTCACCCACTCCCTCCCCATTCACTGGGTACTGAGGGAGTCTGGAGACAAGGGACAGAGTAAAGCTCCCTCTACACTGTCCCATCAAACACTCCCAGGGCAGGTACAGGGTTAGATACAGAGTAAAGCTCCCTCTACACTGTCCCATCAAACACTCCCAGGGCAGGTACAGGGTTAGATACAGAGTAAAGCTCCCTCTACACTGTCCCATCAAACACTCCCAGGGCAGGTACAGGGTTAGATACAGAGTAAAGCTCCCTCTACACTGTCCCATCAAACACTCCCAGGGCAGGTACAGGGTTAGATACAGAGTAAAGCTTCCTCTACACTGTCCCATCAAACACTCCCAGGGCAGGTACAGGGTTAGATACAGAGTAAAGCTCCCTCTACACTGTCCCATCAAACACTCCCAGGGCAGGTACAGGGTTAGATACAGAGTAAAGCTCCCTCTACACCGTCCCGTCAAACACTCACAGGGCAGGTACAGGGTTAGATACAGAGTAAAGCTCCCTCTACACTGTCCCATCAAACACTCCCAGGGTCAGGTACAGGGTTAGATACAGAGTAAAGCTCCCTCTACACTGTCCCATCAAACACTCCCAGGGCAGGTACAGGGTTAGATACAGAGTAAAGCTCCCTCTACACTGTCCCATCAAACACTCCCAGGGCAGGGACAGGGTTAGATACACAGTAAAGCTCCCTCTACACTGTCCCATCAAACACTCCCAGTGCAGCACTCCCTCAGTACTGGGACCGGGGAGAGTGGGCCTGGATTATGGGGCTCGAGTCCTAGAGTATATCCATCTACCTCCGACAGTGCAGCACTCCCTCAGTACTGGCACCGGCGGAGTGTGGGCCTGGATTATGGGGCTCGAGTCCTAGAGTATATCCATCTACCTCCGACAATGCAGCACTCCCTCAGTACTGGCACCGGGGGAGTGTGGGCCTGGATTATGGGGCTCGAGTCCTAGAGTATATCCATCTCCCTCCGACAGTGCGGCACTCCCTCAGTACTGGGACCGGGGAGTGTGGGCCTGGATTATGGGGCTCGAGTCCTAGAGTATATCCATCTCCCTCCGACAGTGCAGCACTCCCTCAGTACTGGCACCGGGGAGTGTGGGCCTGGATTATGGGGCTCGAGTCCTGGAGTATATCCATCTCCCTCCGACAGTGCGGCACTCCCTCAGTACTGGCACCGGGGAGTGTGGGGCTGGATTATGGGGCTCGAGTCCTAGAGTATATCCATTTCCCTCCGACAGTGCGGCACTCCCTCAGTACTGGCACCGGGGGAGTGTGGGCCTGGGTTACGGGGCTCGAGTCTCTGGAGCGAGGGTTCGAACCCAGGACCTTCTGACTGAGAGGGGGAGATCGGGGCCCCGAGCAAAGTTAGCTGGTGGAGGTGAACTGAAGGCCCTTTGAAGATGCTGCAGGAAAGTAATTAATTTGCTGGCAGTCAGAGAGATTAATTAAAACACTGCCTGGTGCTGTTACAGAGCTATCGAATTGTGAATGTCGTCGTTTGGAGACAAAAGGAGAATTTGAATCGGAATTTGTGCACTGTTCCAAAAACAGCCTCGTAAACACTCCACGTTGATTTGCAAGGACATTCAATGGACGACAATGCTGCCGAGTCGCCCGTCAGAGAGAGAGGAGCCCCTTCATCCCCTCTGTCCGGGCTGCGTTAGGTTCCAAGGTCCCAGTTCCATCGAGCTGACAGCACAGAAACAGGCCATTCGGCCCAACTGGTCTATCCCGGTGTTTGTGCTCCACACGAGCCTCCTCCCTCCCGACTCCATCTCACCCTCTCACCCTATCCTTCTATTCCTTTCTCCCTCATGTGTTTATCCAGCTTCCCCTTAAATCCATCTACACTGTTCACCTCAACTACTCCTTGTGGGAGTGAGTTCCACATTCTCACCACTCTCTGGGGAAAGAAGTTCCTCCTGAATTCCCGATTGGATTTATTACTGACTATCTTATATTTATGGCCCCCCCTGGTTCTGGTCTCCCCCCACAAGGGGAAATATCTTCTCTACGTCTACCCTATCGAACCCTTTCATAATCTTAAAGACCTCAATCAGGTCACCCCTCAGTCTTCTCTTTTCTAGAGAAAAGAGCCCCAGTCTGTTCAGCCTTTCCTGATAGTTTATAACCTCTCAGTTCTGGTATCATTCTTGTGAATCTATTTTGCACCTTCTCCAGTGCCTCTATATCCTTTTTATAATATGGAGACCAGAACTGTGCACAGTGCTCCAAGTGTGGTCTAACCAAGGTATATGGAGACCAGAACTGTGCATAGTGCTCCAAGTGTGGTCTAACCAAGGTATATGGAGACCAGAACTGTGCACAGTGCTCCAAGTGTGGTCTACCCAAGGTATATGGAGACCAGAACTGTGCACAGTGCTCCAAGTGTGGTCTAACCAAGGTATATGGAGACCAGAACTGTGCACAGTGCTCCAAGTGTGGTCTAACCGAGGTATATGGAGACCAGAACTGTGCACAGTGCTCCAAGTGTGGTCTAACCAAGGTATATGGAGACCAGAACTGTGCACAGTGCTCCAAGTGTGGTCCAACCAAGGTATATGGAGACCAGAACTGTGCACAGTGCTCCAAGTGTGGTCTAACCAAGGTATATGGAGACCAGAACTGTGCACAGTGCTCCAAGTGTGGTCTAACCAAGGTATATGGAGACCAGAACTGTGCACAGTGCTCCAAGTGTGGTCCAACCAAGGTATATGGAGACCAGAACTGTGCACAGTGCTCCAAGTGTGGTCTAACCAAGGTATGTGGAGACCAGAACTGTGCACAGTGCTCCAAGTGTGGTCTAACCAAGGTATGTGGAGACCAGAACTGTGCACAGTGCTCCAAGTGTGGTCTAACCAAGGTATATGGAGACCGGAACTGTGCACAGTGCTCCAAGTGTGGTCTAACCAAGGTATATGGAGACCAGAACTGTGCACAGTGCTCCAAGTGTGGTCTAACCAAGGTATATGGAGACCAGAACTGTACACAGTGCTCCAAGTGTGGTCTAACCAAGGTATATGGAGACCAGAACTGTGCACAGTGCTCCAAGTGTGGTCTAACCAAGGTACATGGAGACCAGAACTGTACACAGTGCTCCAAGTGTGGTCTAACCAAGGTATATGGAGACCAGAACTGTGCACAGTGCTCCAAGTGTGGTCTAACCAAGGTATATGGAGACCAGAACTGTGCACAGTGCTCCAAGTGTGGTCCAACCAAGGTATATGGAGACCAGAACTGTGCACAGTGCTCCAAGTGTGGTCTAACCAAGGTATATGGAGACCAGAACTGTGCACAGTGCTCCAAGTGTGGTCTAACCAAGGTATGTGGAGACCAGAACTGTGCACAGTGCTCCAAGTGTGGTCTAACCAAGGTATATGGAGACCGGAACTGTGCACAGTGCTCCAAGTGTGGTCTAACCAAGGTATATGGAGACCAGAACTGTGCACAGTGCTCCAAGTGTGGACTAACCAAGGTATATGGAGACCAGAACTGTGCACAGTGCTCCAAGTGTGGTCTAACCAAGGTATATGGAGACCAGAACTGTGCACAGTGCTCCAAGTGTGGTCTAACCAAGGTACATGGAGACCAGAACTGTACACAGTGCTCCAAGTGTGGTCTAACCAAGGAATATG
>NW_027138819.1:12500-33382 GCF_035084215.1 Heptranchias perlo
ACCCTCCCCTGTCTCAGGGAGATGGATTCCCCGGTTTGGACAGTGTCTCTCCCTCACTCTCACCCTCCCCTGTCTCGGGGAGATGGATTCCCCGGTTTGGACAGTGTCTCTCCCTCACACTCACCCTCCCCTGTCTCGGGGAGATGGATTCCCCGGTTTGGACAGTGTCTCTCCCTCACTCTCACCCTCCCCTGTCTCAGGGAGATGGATTCCCCGGTTTGGACAGTGTCTCTCCCTCACTCTCACCCTCCCCTGTCTCGGGGAGATGGATTCCCCGGTTTGGACAGTGTCTCTCCCTCACTCTCACCCTCCCCTGTCTCGGGGAGATGGAGTCCCCGGTTTGGACAGTGTCTCTCCCTCACGCTCAACCTCCCCTGTCTCAGGGAGATGGATTTCCATTCTCCCCATTACCCTGTTCACTGTTCCTCCACTGACTTCAATCCTTGCCCACGTTATATAAACAAACCAATTAATGGTTTTCGGTGATTAATTACTGTTGATATTCATCTCCACATCAGGACACTAATGAGATTTGGATGGGAATCACCAACATTACAGGTCCATGGGCTTGATAATTAGAGGCAGAGAGTCCAAGAGCAAGGAATTGAGAGTAAACCTCCATCAATCACTGGTTAGACCCCAGCTGGAGTATTGGGTCCAGTTCTGGGCCCCACTCTTTAGGAAAGATGTGAGGGCCTTAGAGAGGGTGCAGAGGAGATTTACCAGAATGGTCCCAGGGATGAGGGACCTCAGTGATGTGGAGAGACTGGAGAATCTGGGGTCGTTCCCCTCAGAGCAGAGAAGGTTAAGGGGGAGATTTGATCGAGGGGTTCAAAATCATGAAGGGGTTTTGAGAGAGTAAATAAGGAGAGACTGTTTCCAGTGGGCAGGAGGGTCGGTGAGCAGAGGGCACGGATTTAAGGCGATCGGGGAAAGAGCCAGAGGGGGGAGATGAGGAGAATGTTTTTTTTACGCAGCGAGTTGTTCTGATCTGGAATTCACTGCCTGAAAGGGAGCAGATTCAATAATAACTTTCAAAAGGGGAATCGGAGAAATAATCAAAGGGGAAAAATTTACAGGGATACGGGGAAAGAGCAGGGGGAGTGGGACTAATTGGATAGATCTTTCAAAGAGCCAGCACAGGCCATGATGGGCTGAATGGCCTCGTCCTGTGCTGTAACATACTCTGCTACTGTGATATACTGAACATACAATGGGAGTGAATGGGAAGGGGTTTGGTCCATTGGGATTGTGTACAATGGGAGTGAATGAGAAGGGGTTTGGTCCATTGGGATTGTGTGCAGTGGGAGTGAATGGGAAGGGGTCGGGTCCATTGGGATTGTGTACAGTGGGAGTGAATGGGAAGGGGTTTGGTCCATTGGGATTGTGTACAGTGGGAGTGAATGGGAAGGGGTTTGGTCCATTGGGATTGTGTACAGTGGGAGTGAATGGGAAGGGGTTTGGTCCATTGGGATTGTGTGCAGTGGGAGTGAATGGGAAGGGGTTTGGTCCATTGGTATTGTGTACAGTGGGAGTGAATGGGAAGGGGTCGGGTCCATTCGGATTGTGTACAGTGGGAGTGAATGGGAAGGGGTTTGGTCCATTGGGATTGTGTACAATGGGAGTGAATGAGAAGGGGTTTGGTCCATTGGGATTGTGTACAGTGGGAGTGAATGGGAAGGGGTTTGGTCCATTGGGATTGTGTACAGTGGGAGTGAATGGGAAGGGGTTTGGTCCATTGGGATTGTGTACAATGGGAGTGAATGGGAAGGGGTTTGGTCCATTGGGATTGTGTACGATGGGAGTGAATGGGAAGGGATTTGGTCCATTGGGATTGTGTACAGTGGGAGTGAATGGGAAGGGGTTTGGTCCATTGGGATTGTGTGCAGCGGGAGTGAATGGGAAGGGGTTTGGTCCATTGGGATTGTGTACAGTGGGAGTGAATGGGAAGGGGTTTGGTCCATTGGGATTGTGTACAATGGGAGTGAATGGGAAGGGGTTTAACATCCACCCAAACAGGCAGATGGGCCTTGGTTTAAAGAGTCTTCGGAAAGACGGCACCTCCGACAGTGCAGCACTCCCTCAGTACTGGGACCGGGGAGTGTGGGCCTGGATTATGGGGCTCGAGTCCTAGAGTATATCCATCTACCTCCGACAGTGCAGCACTCCCTCAGTACTGGCACCGGGGAGTGTGGGCCTGGATTATGGGGCTCGAGTCCTAGAGTATATCCATCTCCCTCCGACAGTGCAGCACTCCCTCAGTACTGGGACCGGGGGAGTGTGGGCCTGGATTATGGGGCTCGAGTCCTAGAGTATATCCATCTACCTCCGACAGTGCAGCACTCCCTCAGTACTGGCACCGGGGGAGTGTGGGCCTGGATTATGGGGCTCGAGTCCTAGAGTATATCCATCTCCCTCCGACAGTGCGGCACTCCCTCAGTACTGGGACCGGGGAGTGTGGGCCTGGGTTATGGGGCTCGAGTCTCTCGACCGGGGTTCGAACCCCCAGCCTTCTGTCCTCGCCGTGGGGAGCGAGAGGGCCACATTGAGGCGTACAGGGTGGTAACCTCGATGCTCGACTCGACGGGAGTCAGCCCAGAGGTCTTGAAAGGCGACGACAGCTTGTTCTGGAAGTCTTTCCGCAAGAATGCAATCTGCATTGGAGATCAGGCAACGTAATCAGGACTCTATTGAAGCTCAGTGAACTTCCGCTGGTTGTCTGTAATTACCGAACGTCTTGTTTCTAAATTTAACGCTTTTGGATGGAGAGTGGGAACCAAGAAAGAAAGGCAGGTGTTTCATTCTTCCAGAGTTTGCTGACGTAAGGCCGCATTTGTGTCGTCTCTCGGTTCATAAGAGCATAAGAACATCAGAAATAGGAGCAGGAGTCGGCCATTCGGCCCCCCCGAGCCTGCTCCGCCATTCAATCAGATCATGGCTGATCTTCGACCTCAACTCCACTTTCCCGCCCGTTCCCCATATCCCTCGATTCCCCCGAGAGTCCGGAAATCCATCGATCTCAGCCTCGAATATCCTGGGTCGGTGGGTTCGGACGCTGAACTCTCACCCTTCTCTGGGGCCCTGCGGGGGAGGGAGCGGGGGGGTCAAACCCAGGCCCATAGGGAACGGAGGGCTCCTCTCTCTGTCTCTCTCTCTCTCTGAGGAGGGAGGGGGATTGGGTCAGACACTATCCTCTCGCTCCCCTCCGCACCCCCACCCTTGGACTCCGTGACCCTCCACCCCCGCACCCCGACGAGGGGTTAACGCCTTTGTGGGGAAGAGAGGAGGGAGGGATTCAGACGATGAGGTTGAGGCGTCTGGCAAAGCCTGTGGGCAATCGCCGTTTAGCGAGGAAAATACAGAAGACATTTGCCCAAATGATGCCCTTTGTTCTCCCGCTGTCACGATCATATTTGAGGGCCGATTGACGCCCTCTGTCGCTTGGCCTGAGCTGTCTGCAGAACGTTCAGCCCTGTTGCTCTTGAAATGTTATCTGTAAAGATCGCAGGTCTCCTGGTTTAATTTAAGTGCCCATGTTCTCCCACGAGGCCCATAACAGGAGCCGAATCCAGCCTCTTGGCCCTCCGAGGAGGTTGCCCCTGACAACCTATTAACTTCTCCGTGTTACCCATCTGAATCTGTCTGGTGGCGTGGAATTGACTGTAATATCTTCACCCCAGAGGATCGAGCGCTGATGTTCGTGCCAAATTGGATTTTTTTTCTCTCCCTTACGGATATTTGGATGTTTGTTGACGGTTCGGTAAAGAAACAGAGGTTTCTAACCAAGGCTAGGCTTCGGCCTACTGCTCCTCACACAACAGCATCGACCCCCCGTTTACACAGTGCCTTGAACGGAGCAAAACATTCCCAAGGCCCGAAATCAGACTCAAATTTGACATCGAGCCATTGGGGCTGGTTCGTCAAAGAGGGAGGTTTTAAGGAGCGAGGAGAGAGAGAGAGGGGGAGAGGTTTAGGGAGGGAATTCCAGAGCTCGGGGCCCAGGCAGCTGAAGGCACGGCCGCCAATGGTGGAGCGATGGGAATCGGGGATACGCGAGAGGCCAGAATTGGAGGAGCGCAGAGATCTCGGAGGGTCGTAGGAGGTTACAGAGATAGGGAGGGGGGGGCGAGGGTCATGGAGGGATTTGAACAGGAGGATGAGGATTGTAGGGGCTGGAGGAGGTTACAGAGATAGGGAGGGGGGGCGAGGGCCATGGAGGGATTTGAACAGGAGGATGAGAATTGTAGGGGCTGGAGGAGGGTACAGAGATAGGGAGGGGGGGCGAGGGCCATGGAGGGATTTGAACAGGAGGATGAGGATTGTAGGGGCTGGAGGAGGTTACAGAGATAGGGAGGGGGGGCGAGGGCCATGGAGGGATTTGAACAGGAGGATGAGGATTGTAGGGGCTGGAGGAGGTTACAGAGATAGGGAGGGGGGCGAGGGCCATGGAGGGATTTGAACAGGAGGATGAGGATTGTAGGGGCTGGAGGAGGTTACAGAGATAGGGAGGGGGGCGAGGGGCCATGGAGGGATTTGAACACGGGGGTGGGAATTTTAAATTGCAGGCTGCTGGGGAGAGGTGGGTGAGAGGGTTAACCCCCCTCCGATAGGGAACAGGCTGCCCGGTGTCTGAGTGTAAATGGGGAGAGGTGGGTGAGAGGGTTAATCCCCCTCCGATAGGGAACAGGCTGCCCGGTGTCTGAGTGTAAATGGGGAGAGGTGGGTGAGAGGGTTAATCCCCCTCCGATAGGGAACAGGCTGCCCGGTGTCTGAGTGTAAATGGGGAGAGGTGGGTGAGAGGGTTAATCCCCCTCCGATAGGGAACAGGCTGCCCGGTGTCTGAGTGTAAATGGGGAGAGGTGGGTGAGAGGATTAATCCCCCTCCGATAGGGAACAGGCTGCCCGGTGTCTGAGTGTAAATGGGGAGAGGTGGGTGAGAGGGTTAATCCCCCTCCGATAGGGAACAGGCTGCCCGGTGTCTGAGTATAAATGGGGAGAGGTGGGTGAGAGGGTTAATCCCCCTCCGATAGGGAACAGGCTGCCCGGTGTCTGAGTATAAATGGGGAGAGGTGGGTGAGAGGGTTAATCCCCCTCCGATAGGGAACAGGCTGCCCGGTGTCTGAGTGTAAATGGGGAGAGGTGGGTGAGAGGGTTAATCCCCCTCCGATAGGGAACAGGCTGCCCGGTGTCTGAGTGTAAATGGGGAGAGGTGGGTGAGAGGGTTAATCCCCCTCCGATAGGGAACAGGGAGTCTTTCAGAGACAACGCACGCAGTTACAATGATTGCTGATGGAACAGTTCTGCCAAATGTCATTGAAGGGAATAACTTCGTAATTTATCAACTGAGTTACAAAGAGATAGTTGAGGGATTTGGTTTTCAGGCCTGATCTCTCACCTGCTTATAACTCTGAGCTGCAGATAAACTCGGAGAAGTGACAGGACAGATTGAATCATTTGGAAACATTGCTCTCACTGCCTGAAGTAGAGATATCTTTCGTCCCTTCGGGACTGGTTCTCCGATCTTCAAACAGGCCGATATGAAATCAGCCAGGGTTCCTGCTCCCGATCACTGTCCAGTGACCCCTGGGTTAGAGAGAGGGGGAAATCAGCCAGGGTTCCTGCTCCCGATCACTGTCCAGTGACCCCTGGGTTAGAGAGAGAGGGAAATCAGCCAGGGTTCCTGCTCCCGATCACTGTCCAGTGACCCCTGTGTTAGAGAGAGGGGGAAATCAGCCAGGGTTCCTGCTCCCGATCACTGTCCAGTGACCCCTGGGTTAGAGAGAGGGGGAAATCAGCCAGGGTTCCTGCTCCCGATCACTGTCCAGTGACCCCCTGGGTTAGAGAGAGGGGGAAATCAGCCAGGGTTCCTGCTCCCGATCACTGTCCAGTGACCCCTGGGTTAGAGAGAGGGGGAAATCAGCCAGGGTTCCTGCTCCCGATCACTGTCCAGTGACCCCCTGGGTTAGAGAGAGGGGGAAATCAGCCAGGGTTCCTGCTCCCGATCACTGTCCAGTGACCCCTGGGTTCGAGAGAGGGGGAAATCAGCCAGGGTTCCTGCTCCCGATCACTGTCCAGTGACCCCTGGGTTCGAGAGAGGGGGGAAATCAGCCAGGGTTCCTGCTCCCGATCACTGTCCAGTGACCCCTGGGTTAGAGAGAGAGGGAAATCAGCCAGGGTTCCTGCTCCCGATCACTGTCCAGTGACCCCTGGGTTAGAGAGAGGGGGAAATCAGCCAGGGTTCCTGCTCCCGATCACTGTCCAGTGACCCCTGGGTTCGAGAGAGGGGGAAATCAGCCAGGGGTCCTGCTCCCGATCACTGTCCAGTGACCCCCTGGGTTAGAGAGAGGGGGAAATCAGCCAGGGTTCCTGCTCCCGATCACTGTCCAGTGACCCCTGGGTTAGAGAGAGGGGGAAATCAGCCAGGGTTCCTGCTCCCGATCACTGTCCAGTGACCCCCTGGGTTAGAGAGAGGGGGAAATCAGCCAGGGTTCCTGCTCCCGATCACTGTCCAGTGACCCCTGGGTTCGAGAGAGGGGGAAATCAGCCAGGGTTCCTGCTCCCGATCACTGTCCAGTGACCCCTGGGTTCGAGAGAGGGGGAAATCAGCCAGGGTTCCTGCTCCCGATCACTGTCCAGTGACCCCTGGGTTAGAGAGAGGGGGAAATCGGCCAGGGTTCCTGCTCCCGATCACTGTCCAGTGACCCCTGGGTTAGAGAGAGGGGGGAAATCGGCCAGGGTTCCTGCTCCCGATCACTGTCCAGTGACCCCTGGGTTAGAGAGAGGGGGAAATCAGCCAGGGTTCCTGCTCCTGATCACTGTCCAGTGACCCCCTGGGTTAGAGAGAGGGGGAAATCAGCCAGGGTTCCTGCTCCCGATCACTGTCCAGTGACCCCTGTGTTAGAGAGAGAGGGAAATCAGCCAGGGTTCCTGCTCCCGATCACTGTCCAGTGACCCCTGGGTTAGAGAGAGCGGGAAATCAGCCAGGGTTCCTGCTCCCGATCACTGTCCAGTGACCCCTGGGTTAGAGAGAGCGGGAAATCGGCCAGGGTTCCTGCTCCGGATCACTGTCCAGTGACCCCTGGGTTAGAGAGAGAGGGGGAAATCAGCCAGGGTTCCTGCTCCTGATCACTGTCCAGTGACCCCTGGGTTAGAGAGAGAGGGGGAATTCAGCCAGGGTTCCTGCTCCTGATCACTGTCCAGTGACCCCTGGGTTAGAGAGAGGGGGAAATCAGCCAGGGTTCCTGCTCCCGATCACTGTCCAGTGACCCCTGGGTTAGAGAGAGGGGGGAAATCAGCCAGGGTTCCTGCTCCTGATCACTGTCCACTGACCCCTGGGTTAGAGAGAGGGGGAAATCAGCCAGGGTTCCTGCTCCCGATCACTGTCCAGTGACCCCTGGGTTAGAGAGAGGGGAAATCAGCCAGGGTTCCTGCTCCCGATCACTGTCCAGTGACCCCTGGGTTAGAGAGAGGGGGAAATCGGCCAGGGTTCCTGCTCCCGATCACTGTCCAGTGACCCCTGGGTTAGAGAGAGAGGGGGAAATCAGCCAGGGTTCCTGCTCCCGATCACTGTCCAGTGACCCCTGGGTTAGAGAGAGGGGAAATCAGCCAGGGTTCCTGCTCCCGATCACTGTCCAGTGACCCCTGGGTTAGAGAGAGGGGGAAATCAGCCAGGGTTCCTGCTCCCGATCACTGTCCAGTGACCCCTGGGTTAGAGAGAGGGGGGAAATCAGCCAGGGTTCCTGCTCCTGATCACTGTCCAGTGACCCCTGGGTTAGAGAGAGGGGGAAATCAGCCAGGGTTCCTGCTCCCGATCACTGTCCAGTGACTTTTTCTGGAAAGTGTGTATGTATATACCTTTGCATATGCATGTGTTTGTTTATATGTATGAAAGCTCAGGAGTTCCCCTCCCTAAGCCTCTCCCTGTCTCCCTCCTCCATTAAGACGCTCCTTAAATCGACCTCTTTGACCAACCTGTCCGAATATCTCCTGATGTGGCTCGGGGTCTGATTTTGTCTGAGAAAAACACTCCTGTAAAGGGCCTTGGGGATGCTTTACCACATTAAAGGCTCTGTGTGAATATGAGTTGGTGTTAATTGGAGAGAGAGCTGTAAACAGTGTGTGTTATATCGGAGAGTGTTACAGTGAGGGGTGTGTTACAGAGAGACTGTTTTAGACGGTTTCTCTATTGGAGAGAGAGCTGTAAACAGTGTGTGTTATATCGGAGAGTGTTACAGTGAGGGGTGTGTTACAGAGAGACTATTTTATACGGTTTCTCTGTTAGAGAGAGAGCTGTAAACAGTGTGTGTTATATCGGAGAGTGTTACAGTGAGGGGTGTGTTACAGAGAGACTGTTTTATACGGTTTCTCTGTTAGAGAGCTGTAAACAGTGTGTGTTATATCGGAGAGTGTTACAGTGAGGGGTGTGTTACAGAGAGACTGTTTTAGACGGTTTCTCTGTTAGAGAGAGAGCTGTAAACAGTGTGTGTTATATCGGAGAGTGTGACAGTGAGGGGTGTGTTACAGAGAGACTGTTTTATACGGTTTCTCTGTTAGAGAGAGAGCTGTAAACAGTGTGTGTTATATCGGAGAGTGTGACAGTGAGGGGTGTGTTACAGAGAGACTGTTTTATACGGTTTCTCTGTTAGAGAGAGAGCTGTAAACAGTGTGTGTTATATCGGAGAGTGTTACAGTGAGGGGTGTGTTACAGAGAGACTGTTTTATACGGTTTCTCTGTTAGAGAGAGAGCTGTAAACAGTGTGTGTTATATCGGAGAGTGTTACAGTGAGGGGTGTGTTACAGAGAGACTGTTTTATACGGTTTCTCTGTTAGAGAGAGAGCTGTAAACAGTGTGTGTTATATCGGAGAGTGTGACAGTGAGGGGTGTGTTACAGAGAGACTGTTTTATACGGTTTCTCTGTTAGAGAGAGAGCTGTAAACAGTGTGTGTTATATCGGAGAGTGTTACAGTGAGGGGTGTGTTACAGAGAGACTGTTTTAGACGGTTTCTCTATTGGAGAGAGAGCTGTAAACAGTGTGTGTTATATCGGAGAGTGTTACAGTGAGGGGTGTGTTACAGAGAGACTGTTTTATACGGTTTCTCTGTTGGAGAGAGAGCTGTAAACAGTGTGTGTTATATCGGAGAGTGTTACAGTGAGGGGTGTGTTACAGAGAGACTGTTTTAGACGGTTTCTCTATTGGAGAGAGAGCTGTAAACAGTGTGTGTTATATCGGAGAGTGTTACAGTGAGGGGTGTGTTACAGAGAGACTGTTTTAGACGGTTTCTCTGTTAGAGAGAGAGCTGTAAACAGTGTGTGTTATATCGGAGAGTGTTACAGTGAGGGGTGTGTTACAGAGAGACTGTTTTATACGGTTTCTCTGTTAGAGAGAGAGCTGTAAACAGTGTGTGTTATATCGGAGAGTGTTACAGTGAGGGGTGTGTTACAGAGAGACTGTTTTAGACGGTTTCTCTATTGGAGAGAGAGCTGTAAACAGTGGTGTGTTATATCGGAGAGTGTTACAGTGAGGGGTGTGTTACAGAGAGACTGTTTTATACGGTTTCTCTATTGGAGAGAGAGCTGTAAACAGTGTGTGTTATATCGGAGAGTGTTACAGTGAGGGGTGTGTTACAGAGAGACTGTTTTATACGGTTTCTCTGTTAGAGAGAGAGCTGTAAACAGTGTGTGTTATATCGGAGAGTGTTACAGTGAGGGGTGTGTTACAGAGAGACTGTTTTATACGGTTTCTCTGTTAGAGAGAGAGCTGTAAACAGTGTGTGTTATATCGGAGAGTGTTACAGTGAGGGGGTGTGTTACAGAGAGACTGTTTTATACGGTTTCTCTGTTAGAGAGCTGTAAACAGTGTGTGTTATATCGGAGAGTGTTACAGTGAGGGGTGTGTTACAGAGAGACTGTTTTATACGGTTTCTCTGTTAGAGAGAGAGCTGTAAACAGTGTGTGTTATATCGGAGAGTGTTACAGTGAGGGGTGTGTTACAGAGAGACTGTTTTATACGGTTTCTCTATTGGAGAGAGAGCTGTAAACAGTGTGTGTTATATCGGAGAGTGTTACAGTGAGGGGTGTGTTACAGAGAGACTGTTTTATACGGTTTCTCTATTGGAGAGAGAGCTGTAAACAGTGTGTGTTATAGCGGAGAGTGTTACAGTGAGGGGTGTGTTACAGAGAGACTGTTTTAGACGGTTTCTCTGTTAGAGAGAGAGCTGTAAACAGTGTGTGTTATATCGGAGAGTGTGACAGTGAGGGGTGTGTTACAGAGAGACTGTTTTATACGGTTTCTCTGTTAGAGAGAGAGCTGTAAACAGTGTGTGTTATATCGGTGAGTGTTCCAGTGAGGGGTGTGTTACAGAGAGACTGTTTTATACGGTTTCTCTGTTAGAGAGAGAGCTGTAAACAGTGTGTGTTATATCGGAGAGTGTTACAGTGAGGGGTGTGTTACAGAGAGACTGTTTTATACGGTTTCTCTGTTAGAGAGAGAGCTGTAAACAGTGTGTGTTATATCGGAGAGTGTTACAGTGAGGGGGTGTGTTACAGAGAGACTGTTTTATACGGTTTCTCTGTTAGAGAGAGAGCTGTAAACAGTGTGTGTTATATCGGAGAGTGTTACAGTGAGGGGTGTGTTACAGAGAGACTGTTTTATACGGTTTCTCTGTTAGAGAGAGAGCTGTAAACAGTGTGTGTTATATCGGAGAGTGTTACAGTGAGGGGTGTGTTACAGAGAGACTGTTTTATACGGTTTCTCTGTTAGAGAGCTGTAAACAGTGTGTGTTATATCGGAGAGTGTTACAGTGAGGGGTGTGTTACAGAGAGACTGTTTTATACGGTTTCTCTGTTAGAGAGAGAGCTGTAAACAGTGTGTGTTATATCGGAGAGTGTTACAGTGAGGGGTGTGTTACAGAGAGACTGTTTTATACGGTTTCTCTGTTAGAGAGCTGTAAACAGTGTGTGTTATATCGGAGAGTGTTACAGTGAGGGGTGTGTTACAGAGAGACTGTTTTATACGGTTTCTCTGTTAGAGAGAGAGCTGTAAACAGTGTGTGTTATATCGGAGAGTGTTACAGTGAGGGGTGTGTTACAGAGAGACTGTTTTATACGGTTTCTCTGTTAGAGAGCTGTAAACAGTGTGTGTTATATCGGAGAGTGTTACAGTGAGGGGTGTGTTACAGAGAGACTGTTTTATACGGTTTCTCTGTTAGAGAGAGAGCTGTAAACAGTGTGTGTTATATCGGAGAGTGTGACAGTGAGGGGTGTGTTACAGAGAGACTGTTTTATACGGTTTCTCTGTTAGAGAGAGAGCTGTAAACAGTGTGTGTTATATCGGAGAGTGTTACAGTGAGGGGTGTGTTACAGAGAGACTGTTTTATACGGTTTCTCTGTTAGAGAGAGAGCTGTAAACAGTGTGTGTTATATCGGAGAGTGTTACAGTGAGGGGTGTGTTACAGAGAGACTGTTTTATACGGTTTCTCTGTTAGAGAGAGAGCTGTAAACAGTGTGTGTTATATCGGAGAGTGTGACAGTGAGGGGTGTGTTACAGAGAGACTGTTTTATACGGTTTCTCTATTGGAGAGAGAGCTGTAAACAGTGTGTGTTATATCGGAGAGTGTTACAGTGAGGGGTGTGTTACAGAGAGACTGTTTTAGACGGTTTCTCTATTGGAGAGAGAGCTGTAAACAGTGTGTGTTATATCGGAGAGTGTTACAGTGAGGGGTGTGTTACAGAGAGACTGTTTTATACGGTTTCTCTGTTAGAGAGAGAGCTGTAAACAGTGTGTGTTATATCGGAGAGTGTTACAGTGAGGGGTGTGTTACAGAGAGACTATTTTATATGGTTTCTCTGTTAGAGAGAGAGCTGTAAACAGTGTGTGTTATATCGGAGAGTGTTACAGTGAGGGGTGTGTTACAGAGAGACTGTTTTATACGGTTTCTCTGTTAGAGAGCTGTAAACAGTGTGTGTTATAGCGGAGAGTGTTACAGTGAGGGGTGTGTTACAGAGAGGCTGTTTTAGACGGTTTCTCTGTTAGAGAGAGCTGTAAACAGTGTGTGTTATATCGGAGAGTGTTACAGTGAGGGGTGTGTTACAGAGAGACTGTTTTATACGGTTTCTCTATTGGAGAGAGAGCTGTAAACAGTGTGTGTTATATCGGAGAGTGTTACAGTGAGGGGTGTGTTACAGAGAGACTGTTTTTATACGGTTTCTCTGTTAGAGAGAGAGCTGTAAACAGTGTGTGTTATATCGGAGAGTGTTACAGTGAGGGGTGTGTTACAGAGAGGCTGTTTTATACGGTTTCTCTATTAGAGAGAGAGCTGTAAACAGTGTGTGTTATATCGGAGAGTGTTACAGTGAGGGGTGTGTTACAGAGAGACTGTTTTAGACGGTTTCTCTGTTAGAGAGAGAGCTGTAAACAGTGTGTGTTATATCGGAGAGTGTTACAGTGAGGGGTGTGTTACAGAGAGGCTGTTTTAGACGGTTTCTCTGTTAGAGAGAGCTGTAAACAGTGTGTGTTATATCGGAGAGGTGGCTGGGCTCTAACTATAGACTGTTTCCTGCCCCACCTTGGCTTTGTTTGATTTCTTTTGTCAATACACAAATGGTTTACTGCTAATTAACTTTGAGCAGATTTAATTAAAGCCCCCAGGCTGCATCAGTCACATGAATATTAAAGAATTTTTTAATTACTAAACTCTTCCCCAGGTCTCAGCATCTCAGTCCCATTCCCTGATCAGGCGGCCCACAGGAGGTCTGTAGTCTCTCTCACTGCCCCTCGTTCATTTCTGGCCCGCTGGGACTGGTTTACTGCTGGCATTGCAAGATGCGACTGTATATCAGACTGCTCTCTGTGTGGGGGACCCAGGGGGAGAGAGAGAGAGAGAGAGAGAGAATGTGTGAGAGAGAGTGAGAGAGGGAGAGAGAGAGAGAGAGAGGGAGAGTGAGAGTGTGTGAGAGAGAGTGAGGGGATAGGGAGAGAGAGAGAGAGAGAGAGCGAGAATGTGTGAGAGAGAGTGAGAGACAGAGAGAGAGAGAGAGGGGGAGAGTGAGAGTGTGTGTGTGAGAGAGAGTGAGGGGATAGGGAGAGAGAGAGAGCGAGAATGTGTGAGAGAGAGTGTGAGAGAGGGAGAGAGAGAGAGGGGGAGAGTGAGAGTGTGTGTGAGAGAGAGAGTGAGGGGATAGGGAGAGAGAGAGAGAGAGAATGTGTGAGAGAGAGTGAGAGACAGAGAGAGAGAGAGAGGGGGAGAGTGAGAGTGTGTGTGAGAGAGAGTGAGGGGATAGGGAGAGAGAGAGAGCGAGAATGTGTGAGAGAGAGTGTGAGAGAGGGAGAGAGAGAGAGGGGGAGAGTGAGAGTGTGTGTGAGAGAGAGAGTGAGGGGATAGGGAGAGAGAGAGAGAGAGAATGTGTGAGAGAGAGTGAGAGAGAGAGAGAGAGAGGGGGAGAGTGTGTGAGAGAGAGCAAGAATGAGCGAGAGAGGGAGAGGGAGAGAGGGGGAGAGTGAGAGTGTGTGTGAGAGAGAGAGCGAGAATGTGTGAGAGAGAGTGAGGGGGAGAGGGAGAGAGAGAGAGGGGGAGAGTGTGTGAGAGAGAGAGAGTGAGGGGGAGAGGGAGAGAGAGAGAGCGAGAATGTGTGAGAGAGAGTGAGAGAGGGAGAGAATGTGTTAGAGAGTGTGAGAGACGGAGAGAGAGAGAGGAGGAGAGTGAGAGTGTGTGTGAGAGAGAGAGTGAGGGGATAGGGAGAGAGAGAGTGAGGGGATAGGGAGAGAGAAAGAGAGAGCGAGAATGTGTGAGAGAGACAGAGAGAGAGAGAGGGGGAGAGTGAGAGTGTGTGTGAGAGAGAGAGTGAGGGGATAGGGAGAGAGAGAGTGAGGGGATAGGGAGAGAGAGAGAGAGAGAATGTGTGAGAGAGAGTGAGAGAGGGAGAGAGAGAGAGGGGGAGAGTGTGTGAGAGAGAGTGAGAGAGGGAGAGAGAGAGGGGGAGAGTGAGAGTGTGTGTGAGAGAGAGAGTGAGGGGATAGGGAGAGAGAGAGAGAGAGAATGTGTGAGAGAGAGTGAGAGAGGGAGAGAGAGAGAGAGGAGCGAGAATGTGTGAGAGAGAGTGAGAGAGGGAGAGAGAGAGAGAGAGCGAGAATGTGTGAGAGAGAGTGAGAGAGGGAGAGAGAGGGGGAGAGTGTGTGAGAGAGAGAACGAGAATGTGTGAGAGAGAGTGAGAGAGGGAGAGAGAGAGGGGGAGAGTGTGTGAGAGAGAGAGCGAGAATGTGTGAGAGAGAGTGAGGGGGAGAGGGAGAGAGAGAGAGAGAGTGGGGGAGAGAGAGTGAGAGAGGGAGAGGGAGAGAGAGAAGGAGAGTGAGAGTGTGTGAGAGAGAGAGAGTGAGGGGGAGAGGGAGAGAGAAAGAGCGAGAATATGTCAGAGAGAGTGAGAGAGGGAGAGAGAGAGAGAAAGGGGGAGAGTGAGAGTGTGTGAGAGAGAGATAGAGAGGGAGAGGGAGAGAGACAGAGAGGGAGAGAGAGTGAGCGAGAATGTGTGAGAGAGCGAGAGAGAGAGAGAGAGGGAGAGTGAGACAGAGAGAGGCAGAGAGGGGAGAAGGAGAGAGAGAGACAGAGAGAGTGAGAGAGAGTGACTGAGAGAGAGAGACAGAGAGTGTGTGAGAGAGTGAGAGATTGGGGGAGAGAGAGACATACGGAGATCGAGACAGGGAGTGTGTGGGAGTGAAAGGGAGAGACAGACAGAGAGAGTGAGAGAGAGAGAGTGTGTGAGAGAAAGAGAGACAGAGAGTGAGAGATAGAGTGTGAGAGAGTGAGACAGAGAGGAAGATGGAGAGAGAGACAGAGACAGAGAGATAGAGACTGGGGAGAGAGAGAGATAGTGAGACAGAGAGAGTGAGTGAGAGAGAGAAAGATAGATATAGAAAGAGAGAGTGAGAGAGAGACAGAGATAGAGTGTGAGTGAGAGAGTGAGAGTGAGAAAGAGATAGACAGAGAAAGAGAGATTGCGAGAAAAAGAGAGGGAGATAATGAGAGTGAGGCAGAGAGACAGAGAAAGAGACAGAGAGAGAGAAATAGAGAGTGAGGGAGGAATAGAGAGGCAGGGAGAGAGGAGAGAAAAAGAGAGACAGAGAAACAGCGAGAGAGAAAGAGAGAGGGAGAGTGAGGGTGAAATAGAGAGAGACAGAGAGTCAGGGAGAGAAAGAGAGAGACAGAGAGAGACAGAGAGAGAGAGAGAGAGAGTGAGGGTGAAATAGAGAGAGAGTGAGAGAGACAGAGAGAGAGAAATAGAGAGTGAGGGAGGAATAGAGAGGCAGGGGGCGAGGAGAGAAAAAGAGAGACAGAGAAACAGCGAGAGAGAAAGAGAGAGGGAGAGTGAGGGTGAAATAGAGAGAGACAGAGAGAGAGAGACAGAGAGAGACAGAGAGGGAGAGAGAGAGAGAGTGAGGGTGAAATAGAGAGAGACAGAGAGAGAGACAGAGAGTCAGGGAGAGAAAGAGAGAGACAGAGAGAGAGAGAGTGAGGGTGAAATAGAGAGAGAGTGAGAGAGACAGAGAGAGAGAGAGAGTGAGAGAAACAGTCCCCAAACTGTGGGACTCCTCCCCTCCCTCAGTCCCCAAACTGAGGGACTCCTCCCCTCCCTCAGTCCCCAAACTGTGGGACTCCTCCCCTCCCTCAGTCCCCAAACTGAGGGACTCCTCCCCTCCCTCAGTCTCCAAACTGAGGGACTCCTCCCCTCCCTCAGTCCCCAAACTGAGGGACGCCTCCCCTCCCTCAGTCCCCAAACTGTGGGACTCCTCCCCTCCCTCAGTCCCCAAACTGAGGGACTCCTCCCCTCCCTCAGTCTCCAAACTGAGGGACTCCTCCCCTCCCTCAGTCCCCAAACTGAGGGACGCCTCCCCTCCCTCAGTCCCCAAACTGAGGGACTCCTCCCCTCCCTCAGTCCCCAAACTGAGGGACTCCTCCCCTCCCTCAGTCCCCAAACTGAGGGACGCCTCCCCTCCCTCAGTCCCCAAACTGTGGGACTCCTCCCCCTCCCTCAATCCCCAAACTGTGGGACTCCTCCCCTCCCTCCTCAGTCCCCAAACTGTGGGACTCCTCCCCTCCCTCAGTCTCCAAACTGAGGGACTCCTCCCCTCCCTCAGTCTCCAAACTGTGGGACTCCTCCCCTCCCTCAGTCTCCAAACTAAGGGACTCCTCCCCTCCCTCAGTCCCCAAACTGTGGGACTCTTCCCCTCCCTCAGTCTCCAAACTGAGGGACCTCCTCCCCCTCCCTCAGTCCCCAAACTGTGGGACTCCTCCCCTCCCTCAGTCTCCAAACTGTGGGACTCTCCCCTCCCTCAGTCTCCAAACTGTGGGACTCCTCCCCCTCCCTCAGTCCCCCAAACTGTGGGACTCCTCCCCTCCCTCAGTCCCCAAACTGTGGGACTCCTCCCCTCCCTCAGTCTCCAAACTGTGGGACTCCTCCCCTCCCTCAGTCCTCCAAACTGTGGGACTCCTCCCCCTTCCTCAGTCTCCAAACTGAGGGACTCCTCCCCTCCCTCAGTCCCCAAACTGTGGGACTTCCTCCCCTCCCTCAGTCCCCAAACTGTGGGACTCCTCCCCTCCCTCAGTCCCCAAACTGTGGGACTCCTCCCCTCCCTCAGTCTCCAAACTGAGGGACTCCTCCCCTCCCCTCGGTCTCCAAACTGTGGGACTCCTCCCCTCCCTCAGTCCCCAAACTGTGGGACTCCTCCCCTCCCTCAGTCTCCAAACTGTGGGACTCCTCCCCCTCCCTCAGTCCCCAAACTATGGGACTCCTCCCCTCCCTCGGTCTCCAAACTGTGGGACTCCTCCCCTCCCTCAGTCCCCAAACTGTGGGACTCCTCCCCTCCCTCTGTCCCCAAACTGTGGGACTCCTCCCCTCCCTCAGTCCCCAAACTGTGGGACTCCTCCCCTCCCTCAGTCCCCCAAACTGAGGGACTCCTCCCCTCCCTCAGTCTCCAAACTGAGGGACTCCTCCCCTCCCTCAGTCTCCAAACTGTGGGACTCCCTCCCTCCCTCAGTCTCCAAACTGTGGGACTCCTCCCCTCCCTCAGTCTCCAAACTGTGGGACTCCTCCCCTCCCTCAGTCCCCAAACTGTGGGGACACCTCCCCCTCCCTCAGTCTCCAAACTGTGGGACTCCTCCCCTCCCTCAGTCTCCAAACTGAGGGACTCCTCCCCTCCCTCAGTCCCCAAACTGTGGGACCTCCTCCCCTCCCTCAATCTCCAAACTGAGGGACTCCTCCCCTCCCTCAGTCCCCAAACTGTGGGACTCCTCCCCTCCCCTCAGTCCCCAAACTGTGGGACTCCTCCCCTCCCTCAGTCCCCAAACTGTGGGACTCCTCCCCTCCCTCAGTCTCCAAACTGTGGGACTCCTCCCCCCTCCCTCAGTCTCCAAACTGTGGGACTCCTCCCCTCCCTCAGTCCCCAAACTGTGGGACTCCTCCCCTCCCTCAATCTCCAAACTGTGGGACTCCTCCCCTCCCTCAGTCCCCAAACTGTGGGACTCCTCCCCTCCCTCAATCTCCAAACTGTGGGACTCCTCCCCTCCCTCAGTCTCCAAACTGTGGGACTCCTCCCCTCCCTCAGTCTCCAAACTGAGGGACTCCTCCCCTCCCTCAGTCTCCAAACTGAGGGACTCCTCCCCTCCCTCAGTCTCCAAACTGTGGGACTCCTCCTCTCCCTCAGTCTCCAAACTGTGGGACTCCTCCCCTCCCTCAGTCCCCAAACTGTGGGACTCCTCCCCTCCCTCAGTCCCCAAACTGTGGGACTTCCTCCCCTCCCTCAATCTCCAAACTGTGGGACTCCTCCCCTCCCTCAATCTCCAAACTGAGGGACTCCTCCCCTCCCTCAGTCCCCAAACTGTGGGACTCCTCCCCTCCCTCGGTCTCCAAACTGTGGGACACTCCCCTCCCTCAGTCCCCAACTGAGGGACTCCTCCCCTCCCTCAGTCCCCAAACTGTGGGACTCCTCCCCTCCCTCAGTCCCCCAAACTGTGGGACTCCTCCCCTCCCTCAGTCTCCAAACTGTGGGACTCCTCCCCCTCCCTCAGTCCCCAAACTGTGGGACTCCTCCCCTCCCTCAGTCCCCCAAACTGTGGGACTCCTCCCCTCCCTCGGTCCCCAAACTGTGGGACTCCTCCCCTCCCTCAGTCTCCAAACTGTGGGACTCCTCCCCTCCCTCAGTCTCCAAACTGTGGGACTCCTCCCCTCCCTCGGTCCCCAAACTGTGGGACTCCTCCCCTCCTCAGTCCCCAAACTGTGGGACTCCTCCCCTCCCTCAGTCCCCAAACTGTGGGACTCCTCCCCCCTCCCTCAGTCTCCAAACTGTGGGGACTCTCTCCCCCTCCCTCAAGTCTCCAAACTGAGGGACTCCTCCCCTCCCTCAGTCTCCAAACTGTGGGACTCCTCCCCCTCCCTCAGTCTCCAAACTGTGGGACACCTCCCCTCCCTCAATCTCCAAACTGTGGGACTCCTCCCCTCCCTCAGTCCCCAAACTGAGGGACTCCTCCCCTCCCTCAGTCTCCAAACTGTGGGACCTCCTCCCCTCCCTCAGTCCCCAAACTGTGGGACTCCTCCCCTCCCTCAGTCCCCCAAACTGAGGGACTCCTCACCTCCCTCAATCCCCAAACTGTGGGACTCCTCCCCTCCCTCAATCTCCAAACTGAGGGACTCCTCCCCTCCCTCGGTCTCCAAACTGTGGGACTCCTCCCCTCCCTCAGTCCCCAAACTGTGGCACTCCTCCCCTCGCTCAGTCCCCAAACTGAGGGACTCCTCCCCTCCCTCAGTCCCCAAACTGAGGGACTCCTCCCCTCCCTCAGTCTCCAAACTGTGGGACTCCTCCCCTCCCTCAGTCCTCCAAACTGTGGGGACTCCTCCCCTCCCTCAGTCTCCAAACTGTGGGACTCCTCCCCTCCCTCAGTCCCCAAACTGAGGGACTCCTCCCCTCCCCTCAATCCCCAAACTGAGGGACTCCTCCCCTCCTCAGTCTCCAAACTGTGGGGACTCCTCCCCTCCCTCAGTCCCCAAACTGAGGGACTCCTCCCCTCCCTCAGTCCCCAAACTGTGGGACTCCTCCCCCTCCCTCAGTCCCCAAACTGAGGGACTCCTCCCCTCCCTCGGTCTCCAAACTGTGGGACTCCTCCCCTCCCTCAGTCTCCAAACTATGGGACTCCACCCCTCCCTCAATCCCCAAACTGAGGGACTCCTCCCCTCCCTCAGTCTCCAAACTGTGCGACTCCTCCCCTCCCTCAGTCCCCAAACTGAGGGACTCCTCCCCCTCCCTCAATCTCCAAACTGAGGGACTCCTCCCCCCTCCCTCAGTCTCCAAACTGTGCGACTCCTCCCCTCCCTCAGTCTCCAAAACTGAGGGACTCCTCCCCTCCCTCAGTCTCCAAACTGAGGGACCTCCTTCCCCTCCCTCAGTCCCCAAACTGTGGGACTCCTCCCCTCCCTCAGTCCCCAAACTGAGGGACTCCTCCCCCTCCCTCAGTCCCCAAACTGTGGGACTCCTCCCCTCCCTCAGTCCCCAAACTGTGGGACTCCTCCCCTCCCTCAGTCTCCAAACTGTGGGACTCCTCCCCTCCCTCAGTCTCCAAACTGTGGGACTCCCTCCCCCTCCCTCAGTCTCCAAACTGAGGGGACTCCTCCCCCTCCCTCAGTCTCCAAACTGTGGGACTCCTCCCCTCCCTCGGTCTCCAAACTGAGGGACTCCTCCCCTCCCTCAGTCTCCAAACTGAGGGACCTCCTCCCCTCCCTCAGTCTCCAAACTGAGGGACTCCTCCCCTCCCTCAGTCTCCAAACTGAGGGACTCCTCCCCTCCCTCAGTCTCCAAACTGTGGGACTCCTCCCCTCCCTCAGTCCCCAAACTGTGAGACTCCTCCCCTCCCTCAGTCTCCAAACTGAGGGACTTCCTCCCCTCCCTCAGTCTCCAAAACTGTGGGGACTCCTCCCCTCCCTCAGTCTCCAAACTGAGGGACTCCTCCCCCCTCCCTCAGTCTCCTAACTGAGGGACTCCTCCCCTCCCTCAGTCCCCAAACTGTGGGACTCCTCCCCTCCCTCAGTCCCCAAACTGTGGGACTCCTCCCCTCCCTCAGTCTCCAAACTGAGGGACTCCTCCCCTCCCTCAATCCCAAAACTGTGGGGACTCCTCCCCTCCCTCAGTCTCCAAACTGTGGGACTCCCTCCCCCTCCCTCAGTCTCCAAACTGGGGGACTCCTCCCCTCCCTCAGTCTCCAAACTGTGGGACTCCCTCCCCTCCCTCAGTCTCCAAACTGAGGGACTCCTCCCCTCCCTCAGTCCCCAAACTGAGGGACTCCTCCCCTCCCTCAGTCCCCCAAACTGTGGGACTCCTCCCCTCCCTCAGTCTCCAAACTGTGGGACTCCTCCCCTCCCTCGGTCTCCAAACTGTGGGACTCCTCCCCTCCCTCCGTCTCCAAACTGTGGGACTCCTCCCCTCCCTCAGTCCCCAAACTGAGGGACGCCTCCCCTCCCTCAGTCCCCAAACTGTGGGACTCCTCCCCTCCCTCAGTCTCCAAACTGTGGGACTCTCCCCTCCCTCAGTCTCCAAACTGTGGGACTCCTCCCCTCCCTCAGTCTCCAAACTGTGGGACTCCTCCCCTCCCTCAGTCTCCAAACTGAGGGACTCCTCCCCTCCCTCAGTCTCCAAACTGAGGGACTCCTCCCCTCCCTCAGTCCCCAAACTGTGGGACTCCTCCCCTCCCTCAGTCTCCAAACGTGGGACTCCTCCCCTCCCTCAGTCTCCAAACTGTGGGACTCCTCCCCCTCCCTCAGTCCCCAAACTGAGGGACTCCTCCCCTCCCTCAGTCTCCAAACTGTGGGACTCCTCCCCTCCCTCAGTCTCCAAACTGTGGGACTA
>NW_027138820.1:0-33354 GCF_035084215.1 Heptranchias perlo
TAGGCTCGGGGGGAGGGGGGGAGCTGGTACTTACAGCCTGGTTTGTCTGGATCCTTCTCGTCGTCGCTCTCCTCCGATAGGGTGGGGGAGTCATCGTCGGGCGAGGACGACTTGTCCGACTCAGAGTCCGACTCCTTGCCCCAATCGTCGCCCGGTGCCCCCCGCTTCTCGAAGAGCGAGCGGGGTTCGAGGGGGCCGTCGCAGCGGCGCCGCTGGTAATCCGCCCCCAGCTCTGGGCAGCCCAACCCGGTCGAAGAGCCGAAGCCCACCTCCAAAGGCCGGTGGTCCACCAGGCCCGGGCTGGTCCGCAGGCCGTCGGGGGGCAGGGGAGAGGCAGTCCTGATGGGCTGGTAGTGAGGGAGCAGGGGGGTCGAGCTCCTCGATCCGGGGGGCTGGGCCGGGGCCAGGCTCTGCAGGTGGTTCAGGCGGCAGGTGCGGAAGGAGAGCTCGGGGTCCGTCATGAGGTGGCAGTGAGTGCGGCTCAGTCCGTGCTTGGCCGCTCCCGTCAGCAGCTCCAGGTCGTGGCGGCCGCACTCCCACCAGTCGGGCAGATCCGGGCTGGCCTGGCACAGCTCCAGGTGCTCGTCCAGTTGAGGGTGGCCCAGGACCTGCTCCCGCACCTTGCGGAGCAGCTCGATCCGGTACAGCGTGCGAGTGGCCCGCTCCTCCGTCACCTGCTTCACCAGCATGCTCATGTCCGGGTACTCTGCGGGCAGGAGAGGGGGAATCAGAGAGAGAGAGAGCGAGACAGAGGGGAATCAGAGAGAGAGAGAGAGAGAGAGAGAGGGGGAATCAGAGAGAGAGAGAGAGAGAGAGAGACACAGAGGGGGAATCAGAGAGAGCAAGAGAGAGAGAGACAGAGGGGGAATCAGAGAGAGAGAGAGAGAGAGGGGGAATCAGAGAGAGAGAGAGAGAGGGGAATCAGAGCGAGAGAGAGAGAGAGAGACAGAGGGGGAATCAGAGCGAGAGAGAGAGAGAGAGAGAGACAGGGGGAATCAGAGCGAGAGAGAGAGAGAGAGAGACAGGGGGAATCAGAGCGAGAGAGAGAGAGAGAGAGACAGAGGGGAATCAGAGAGAGAGAGAGAGACAGAGGGGGAATCAGAGCGAGAGAGAGAGAGGGGGAATCAGAGCGAGAGAGAGAGAGAGAGAGAGACAGAGGGGGAATCAGAGCGAGAGAGAGAGAGAGAGAGAGACAGGGGAATCAGAGCGAGAGAGAGAGAGAGAGAGACAGAGGGGGAATCAGAGAGAGAGAGAGAGACAGAGGGGAATCAGAGCGAGAGAGAGAGAGAGACAGAGGGGGAATCAGAGCGAGAGAGAGACAGCCAGAGGGGGAATCAGAGCGAGAGAGAGAGACAGACAGAGGGGGAATCAGAGCGAGAGAGAGAGACAGACAGAGGGGGAATCAGAGCGAGAGAGAGAGAGAGACAGAGGGGAATCAGAGCGAGAGAGAGAGAGAGACAGAGGGGGAATCAGAGCGAGAGAGAGAGACAGACAGAGGGGGAATCAGAGCGAGAGAGAGAGACAGACAGAGGGGGAATCAGAGCGAGAGAGAGAGACAGACAGAGGGGGAATCAGAGCGGAGAGAGAGAGACAGACAGAGGGGGAATCAGAGCGAGAGAGAGAGACAGACAGAGGGGGAATCAGAGCGAGAGAGAGAGAGACAGACAGAGGGGGAATCAGAGCGAGAGAGAGAGAGAGACAGAGGGGGAATCAGAGCGAGAGAGAGAGAGACAGAGGGGAATCAGAGCGAGAGAGAGAGAGACAGACAGAGGGGGAATCAGAGCGAGAGAGAGAGAGACAGACAGAGGGGGAATCAGAGCGAGAGAGAGAGAGACAGAGGGGGAATCAGAGAGAGCGAGACAGAGGGGGAATCAGAGCGAGCGAGAGAGAGAGAGGGGGAATCAGAGCGAGAGAGAGAGAGACAGAGGGGGAATCAGAGAGAGCGAGAGAGAGAGAGAGGGGGAATCAGAGAGAGAGAGAGAGAGAGAGACAGAGGGGGAATCAGAGCGAGCGAGAGAGAGAGAGGGGGAATCAGAGAGAGAGAGAGAGAGAGAGAGACAGAGGGGGAATCAGAGCGAAACAGACAGAGGGGGAATCAGAGCGAGAGAGAGAGAGAGAGAGGGGGAATCAGAGAGAGAGAGAGAGACAGAGGGGGAATCAGAGAGAGAGAGAGAGAGAGAGAGAGACAGAGGGGAATCAGAGCGAAACAGACAGAGGGGAATCAGAGCGAGAGAGAGAGAGAGAGAGGGGGAATCAGAGAGAGAGAGAGAGAGAGAGACAGAGGGGGAATCAGAGCGAGCGAGAGAGAGAGAGAGAGAGAGAGAGAGAGAGAGACAGAGGGGAATCAGAGCGAAACAGACAGAGGGGGAATCAGAGCGAGAGAGAGAGAGAGAGAGGGGGAATCAGAGAGAGAGAGAGAGACAGAGGGGGAATCAGAGAGAGAGAGAGAGAGAGAGAGACAGAGGGGGAATCAGAGAGAGAGAGAGAGAGAGAGACAGAGGGGGAATCAGAGCGAAACAGACAGAGGGGGAATCAGAGCGAGAGAGAGAGAGAGAGAGGGGGAATCAGAGAGAGAGAGAGAGACAGAGGGGGAATCAGAGAGAGAGAGAGAGAGAGACAGAGGGGGAATGAGAGAGAGAGAGAGAGAGAGAGACAGAGGGGGAATCAGAGCGAGAGAGAGAGAGAGGGGGAATCAGAGCGAGAGAGAGAGAGAGAGACAGAGGGGGAATCAGAGCGAGAGAGAGAGAGAGGGGAATCAGAGCGAGAGAGAGAGAGAGGGGGAATCAGAGCGAGAGAGAGAGAGAGAGAGAGAGAGAGAGGGGGAATCAGAGAGAGAGAGAGAGAGACAGAGGGGGAATCAGAGAGAGAGAGAGAGAGAGACAGAGGGGGAATCAGAGAGAGAGAGAGAGAGAGAGAGAGACAGAGGGGGAATCAGAGCGAGAGAGAGAGAGAGAGACAGAGGGGGAATCAGAGAGAGAGAGAGAGAGAGAGACAGAGGGGGAATCAGAGCGAGCGAGAGAGAGACAGAGGGGGAATCAGAGAGAGAGAGAGAGAGAGAGACAGAGGGGGAATCAGAGCGAAACAGACAGAGGGGGAATCAGAGCGAGAGAGAGAGAGACAGAGGGGGAATCAGAGCGAGAGAGAGAGAGACAGAGGGGGAATCAGAGAGAGAGAGAGAGAGAGAGAGACAGAGGGGGAATCAGAGAGAGAGAGAGAGAGAGAGACAGAGGGGGAATCAGAGCGAGAGAGAGAGAGAGGGGGAATCAGAGAGAGAGAGAGAGAGACAGAGGGGGAATCAGAGAGAGAGAGAGAGAGACAGAGGGGGAATCAGAGAGAGAGAGAGAGAGAGACAGAGGGGGAATCAGAGAGAGAGAGAGAGAGAGAGAGACAGAGGGGGAATCAGAGCGAGAGAGAGAGAGAGAGAGAGACAGAGGGGGAATCAGAGCGAGAGAGAGAGAGAGAGAGAGAGGGGGAATCAGAGCGAGAGAGAGAGAGACAGAGGGGGAATCAGAGAGAGCAAGAGAGAGAGAGGGGGAATCAGAGAGAGAGAGAGAGAGAGAGACAGAGGGGGAATCAGAGAGAGAGAGAGAGAGAGGGGGAATCAGAGAGAGAGAGAGAGAGAGACAGAGGGGGAATCAGAGAGAGAGAGAGACAGAGGGAATCAGAGAGAGAGAGAGAGAGGGGGAATCAGAGAGAGAGAGAGAGAGAGACAGAGGGGGAATCAGAGAGAGAGAGAGAGAGAGGGGGAATCAGAGAGAGAGAGAGAGAGAGAGAGACACAGAGGGGGAATCAGAGAGAGCAAGAGAGAGAGAGAGAGAGGGGGAATCAGAGAGAGAGAGAGAGAGGGGGAATCAGAGAGAGAGAGAGAGAGGGGGAATCAGAGCGAGAGAGAGAGAGAGAGAGACAGAGGGGGAATCAGAGCGAGAGAGAGAGAGAGAGAGAGACAGGGGGAATCAGAGCGAGAGAGAGAGAGAGAGAGACAGGGGGAATCAGAGCGAGAGAGAGAGAGAGAGAGACAGAGGGGGAATCAGAGAGAGAGAGAGAGACAGAGGGGGAATCAGAGCGAGAGAGAGAGAGGGGGAATCAGAGCGAGAGAGAGAGAGAGAGAGACAGAGGGGGAATCAGAGCGAGAGAGAGAGAGAGAGAGACAGGGGGAATCAGAGCGAGAGAGAGAGAGAGAGAGACAGAGGGGGAATCAGAGAGAGAGAGAGAGACAGAGGGGGAATCAGAGCGAGAGAGAGAGAGAGACAGAGGGGGAATCAGAGCGAGAGAGAGACAGCCAGAGGGGGAATCAGAGCGAGAGAGAGAGACAGACAGAGGGGGAATCAGAGCGAGAGAGAGAGACAGACAGAGGGGGAATCAGAGCGAGAGAGAGAGAGAGACAGAGGGGGAATCAGAGCGAGAGAGAGAGAGAGACAGAGGGGGAATCAGAGCGAGAGAGAGAGAGACAGACAGAGGGGGAATCAGAGCGAGAGAGAGAGACAGACAGAGGGGGAATCAGAGCGAGAGAGAGAGACAGACAGAGGGGGAATCAGAGCGAGAGAGAGAGAGACAGACAGAGGGGGAATCAGAGCGAGAGAGAGAGACAGACAGAGGGGGAATCAGAGCGAGAGAGAGAGAGACAGACAGAGGGGGAATCAGAGCGAGAGAGAGAGAGACAGAGGGGGAATCAGAGCGAGAGAGAGAGAGACAGAGGGGGAATCAGAGCGAGAGAGAGAGAGACAGACAGAGGGGGAATCAGAGCGAGAGAGAGAGAGACAGACAGAGGGGGAATCAGAGCGAGAGAGAGAGAGACAGAGGGGGAATCAGAGAGAGCGAGACAGAGGGGGAATCAGAGCGAGCGAGAGAGAGAGAGGGGGAATCAGAGCGAGAGAGAGAGAGACAGAGGGGGAATCAGAGAGAGCGAGAGAGAGAGAGAGGGGGAATCAGAGAGAGAGAGAGAGAGAGAGACAGAGGGGGAATCAGAGCGAGCGAGAGAGAGAGAGGGGGAATCAGAGAGAGAGAGAGAGAGAGAGAGAGACAGAGGGGGAATCAGAGCGAAACAGACAGAGGGGGAATCAGAGCGAGAGAGAGAGAGAGAGAGGGGGAATCAGAGAGAGAGAGAGAGACAGAGGGGGAATCAGAGAGAGAGAGAGAGAGAGAGAGAGACAGAGGGGGAATCAGAGCGAAACAGACAGAGGGGGAATCAGAGCGAGAGAGAGAGAGAGAGAGGGGGAATCAGAGAGAGAGAGAGAGAGAGAGACAGAGGGGGAATCAGAGCGAGCGAGAGAGAGAGAGAGAGAGAGAGAGAGAGAGAGAGAGACAGAGGGGGAATCAGAGCGAAACAGACAGAGGGGGAATCAGAGCGAGAGAGAGAGAGAGAGAGGGGGAATCAGAGAGAGAGAGAGAGACAGAGGGGGAATCAGAGAGAGAGAGAGAGAGAGAGAGACAGAGGGGGAATCAGAGAGAGAGAGAGAGAGAGAGACAGAGGGGGAATCAGAGCGAAACAGACAGAGGGGGAATCAGAGCGAGAGAGAGAGAGAGAGAGGGGGAATCAGAGAGAGAGAGAGAGACAGAGGGGGAATCAGAGAGAGAGAGAGAGAGAGACAGAGGGGGAATGAGAGAGAGAGAGAGAGAGAGAGACAGAGGGGGAATCAGAGCGAGAGAGAGAGAGAGGGGGAATCAGAGCGAGAGAGAGAGAGAGAGACAGAGGGGGAATCAGAGCGAGAGAGAGAGAGAGGGGGAATCAGAGCGAGAGAGAGAGAGAGGGGGAATCAGAGCGAGAGAGAGAGAGAGAGAGAGAGAGAGAGGGGGAATCAGAGAGAGAGAGAGAGAGACAGAGGGGGAATCAGAGAGAGAGAGAGAGAGAGACAGAGGGGGAATCAGAGAGAGAGAGAGAGAGAGAGAGACAGAGGGGGAATCAGAGCGAGAGAGAGAGAGAGAGACAGAGGGGGAATCAGAGAGAGAGAGAGAGAGAGAGACAGAGGGGGAATCAGAGCGAGCGAGAGAGAGACAGAGGGGGAATCAGAGAGAGAGAGAGAGAGAGAGACAGAGGGGGAATCAGAGCGAAACAGACAGAGGGGGAATCAGAGCGAGAGAGAGAGAGACAGAGGGGGAATCAGAGCGAGAGAGAGAGAGACAGAGGGGGAATCAGAGAGAGAGAGAGAGAGAGAGAGACAGAGGGGGAATCAGAGAGAGAGAGAGAGAGAGAGACAGAGGGGGAATCAGAGCGAGAGAGAGAGAGAGGGGGAATCAGAGAGAGAGAGAGAGAGACAGAGGGGGAATCAGAGAGAGAGAGAGAGAGACAGAGGGGGAATCAGAGAGAGAGAGAGAGAGAGACAGAGGGGGAATCAGAGAGAGAGAGAGAGAGAGAGAGACAGAGGGGGAATCAGAGCGAGAGAGAGAGAGAGAGAGAGACAGAGGGGGAATCAGAGCGAGAGAGAGAGAGAGAGAGAGAGGGGGAATCAGAGCGAGAGAGAGAGAGACAGAGGGGGAATCAGAGAGAGCAAGAGAGAGAGAGGGGGAATCAGAGAGAGAGAGAGAGAGAGAGACAGAGGGGGAATCAGAGAGAGAGAGAGAGAGAGGGGGAATCAGAGAGAGAGAGAGAGAGAGACAGAGGGGGAATCAGAGAGAGAGAGAGACAGAGGGAATCAGAGAGAGAGAGAGAGAGGGGGAATCAGAGAGAGAGAGAGAGAGAGACAGAGGGGGAATCAGAGAGAGAGAGAGAGAGGGGGAATCAGAGAGAGCGAGAGAAAGTTAATACACCCGTCCGCACAGTATGGGAACACAGGTCATACACACCAAGCGCCCCCAACCCCTCAACCCATGCCCCCCTCACCCAAACCCCACGAACCCCCAGCTAACTCTCTCCCCTCCCCCCACACCCTCGACACAGGACGGGGTGGTAGTCAGGGCGTCTAGATGAGGCCCGAGCACTCCCACATCACTATCCCGAGCCATCCATTCTCAACAGTTAATGGGCAGCGCCCCCACTGGACCCGACCGACGGGCAGCGACCCCCACTGGACCCGACCGACGGGCCGCGACCCCCACTGGACCCGACCGACGGGCCGCGACCCCCACTGGACCCGACCGACGGGCCGCGACCCCCACTGGACCCGACCGACGGGCAGCGATCCCCTTCCCCATTGCACCCAACGGGCAGTGCCCCCCACCGCACCCAACGGGCAGTGCCCCCCACCGCACCCAACGGGCAGTGCCCCCCACCGCACCCAACGGGCAGTGCCCCCCACCGCACCCAACGGGCAGTGCCCCCCACCGCACCCAACGGGCAGTGCCCCCCACCGCACCCAACGGGCAGTGCCCCCCACCGCACCCAACGGGCAGTGCCCCCCACCGCACCCAACGGGCAGTGCCCCCCACCGCACCCAACGGGCAGTGCCCCCCACCGCACCCAACGGGCAGTGCCCCCCACCGCACCCAACGGGCAGTGCCCCCCACCGCACCCAACGGGCAGTGCCCCCCACCGCACCCAACGGGCAGTGCCCCCCACCGCACCCAACGGGCAGTGCCCCCCACCGCACCCAACGGGCAGTGCCCCCCACCGCACCCAACGGGCAGTGCCCCCCACCGCGATCAACGGGCAGTGCCCCCCACCGCGATCAACGGGCAGTGCCCCCCACCGCGATCAACGGGCAGTGCCCCCCACCGCGATCAACGGGCAGTGCCCCCCACCGCGATCAACGGGCAGTGCCCCCCACCGCGATCAACGGGCAGTGCCCCCCACCGCGATCAACGGGCAGTGCCCCCCACCGCGATCAACGGGCAGTGCCCCCCACCGCGATCAACGGGCAGTGCCCCCCACCGCACCCGATCAACGGGCAGTGCCCCCCACCGCACCCGATCAACGGGCAGTGCCCCCCACCGCACCCGATCAACGGGCAGTGCCCCCCACCGCACCCGATCAACGGGCAGTGCCCCCCCACCGCACCCGATCAACGGGCAGTGCCCCCCACCGCACCCGATCAACGGGCAGTGCCCCCCACCGCACCCGATCAACGGGCAGTGCCCCCCACCGCACCCGATCAACGGGCAGTTCCCCCCACCGTACCCGATCAACGGGCAGTGCCCCCCACCGTACCCGATCAACGGGCAGTGCCCCCCACCGCACCCGATCAACGGGCAGTGCCCCCCACCGCACCCGATCAACGGGCAGTGCCCCCCACCGTACCCGATCAACGGGCAGTGCCCCCCACTGTACCCGATTAACGGGCAGTGCCCCCCACTGTGCCCCACGTACCTTCTCCCTCCTCCAAGGGAAGGCCACATACCCTGCGACACATGGCCATGAACATCTGGAAATATTTGGTCAGGGTATCGTCCGTCTTCCTCTCCAGCCTGGCGATAGCCCGAAACCTCGCCCACTGGTACCGCCGGGTGTGGGGATCGAATTCCACGCCAAAGGTCGACACCACCCGGTAAAAGTCCGACTCTTCCCGACCCGTCCACCTGTTGGGGGGGGGGAGGGGGGTTCACACGTTACACCAGAGACCTGTGCGACTCAGAGAGAGGCTGGGGTTCACCGTGAGCAGGGGAGCGACCCCGAGCGAGGCTGGGGTTCACCGTGAGCAGGGGAGCGACCCCGAGCGAGACTGGGGTTCACCGTGAGCAGGGGAGCGACCCCGAGCGAGACTGGGGTTCACCGTGAGCAGGGGAGCGACCCCGAGCGAGGCTGGGGTTCACCGTGAGCAGGGGAGCGACCCCGAGCGAGGCTGGGGTTCACCGTGAGCAGGGGAGCGACCCCGAGCGAGGCTGGGGTTCACCGTGAGCAGGGGAGCGACCCCGAGCGAGGCTGGGGTTCACCGTGAGCAGGGGAGCGACCCCGAGCGAGGCTGGGGTTCACCGTGAGCAGGGGAGCGACCCCGAGCGAGGCTGGGGTTCACCGTGAGCAGGGGAGCGACCCCGAGCGGGATGGGGGTTCACCGTGGGGGAGGGTTTACTGTGAGTGGGGGCGTGACCCCGAGTGAGATTAGCGTGCATGATGCGGGAGGACACGACCCCGAATGGGACTCGGGTTCACCGTGGGGGCGCGACCCCGTGCGAGACTGGGGTTCACCGTGGGGGCGCGACCCCGTGCGAGACTGGGGTTCACCGTGGGGGCGCGACCCCGTGCGAGACTGGGGTTCACCGTGGGGGCGCGACCCCGTGCGAGACTGGGGTTCACCGTGGGGGCGCGACCCCGTGCGAGACTGGGGTTCACCGTGGGGGCGCGACCCCGTGCGAGACTGGGGTTCACCGTGGGGGCGCGACCCCGTGCGAGACTGGGGTTCACTGTGAAGGGGGTGGGTGGGAGGGGAGGGGGAGGGGGGAGAGGGAGAGTTCTCATGGAAAGGGTCTGCGTTCGGCCGAACGCTCCCCGCCAGTCTGGGACCGGGCCCGGCAGCTCATGTTCAGCCTCTGCGCAGTATCGCCACCCCCAAACCCCCCACCCCTCAGATCGTGCCCACCTCGCCGTCGTCTCCTGGAGCCGGTCTTCGAGGAGGGTCTTCGAGGAAGGGGGGGGGGGGGAGCCAACGTGGGGACGATTTCACCCCCTCCCCTCCCTCCCCCCCCGTCTCCCACAGGGAGAGAGAGGCAGAGACACGGAAGAGAGGGAGGGAGGGGTGAGGGAAAGAGGGGGACACACTCCCCTGCCAGCCCAGCGCCTGGTCCCCCTGCGATGCTGTGACCCCGTGGGGCAGAGAGAGAGAGGGACTGTCTAACCCGACGGACGCTCCCTCCCTCCCTCCCTCCTCCGCTGCCAGCCCAGCGCCTGGTCCCCCAGCGATGCTGTGACCCCGTGGGGCAGAGAGAGAGGGACCGTCTAACCCGACGGACGCTCCCTCCCTCCCTCCTCCGCTGCCAGCCCAGCGCCTGGTCCCCCTGCGATGCTGTGACCCCGTGGGGCAGAGAGAGAGGGACTGTCTAACCCGACGGACGCTCCCTCCCTCCCTCCCTCCTCCGCGCTTACTTTTGCTGCTTTTCTCGCCTTGCGATTTCTTTCAGTTTGAACGCAGCCTCACAGCGGCGACGTCTCCGGTCGCCCTTCTCCGCCGCCTCCATCTTCTGCTGCTCCTGTTTGTAGGTGCGCTGGTAGGCAGTAACCAGCCTGCGGAGGCGGGCAGTCAGCACAGAGGAGGTCGGCCAGTACTGCGCTCGGCTGTGCAAACCGATACCTGGAGGAGAGTGAGACAGAGAGAGGGTGAGAGTGAGAGTGAGACAGAGAGAGAGGGTGAGAGTGAGACAGAGAGAGGGTGAGAGTGAGAAAGAGAGAGGGTGAGAGTGAGACAGAGAGAGAGGGTGAGAGTGAGACAGAGAGAGGGTGAGAGTGAGACAGAGAGAGGGTGAGAGTGAGACAGAGAGAGGGTGAGAGTGAGACAGAGAGAGGGTGAGAGTGAGACAGAGAGAGGGTGAGAGTGAGACAGAGAGGGTGAGAGTGAGACAGAGAGAGGGTGAGAGTGAGACAGAGAGAGGGTGAGAGTGAGACAGAGAGAGGGTGAGAGTGAGACAGAGAGAGGGTGAGAGTGAGACAGAGAGAGGGTGAGAGTGAGACAGAGAGAGGGTGAGAGTGAGACAGAGAGAGGGTGAGAGTGAGACAGAGAGAGAGGGTGAGAGTGAGACAGAGAGAGGGTGAGAGTGAGACAGAGAGGGTGAGAGTGAGACAGAGAGGGTGAGAGTGAGACAGACAGAGAGACAGAGGGTGAGAGTGAGACAGACAGAGAGACAGAGGGTGAGAGTGAGACAGACAGAGAGACAGAGGGATTAGTTTGGGGATTGATACAGGGCGATGGGGAGAGAGTGGGGCGGTGGGATTAGTTTGGGGATTGATACAGGGCGATGGGGAGAGAGTGGGGCAGTGGGATTAGTTTGGGATTGATACAGGGCGATGGGGAGAGAGCGGGGCAGTGGGATTAGTTTGGGATTGATACAGGGCGATGGGGAGAGAGCGGGGCAGTGGGATTAGTTTGGGATTGATACAGGGCGATGGGGAGAGAGCGGGGCGGTGGGATTAGTTTGGGGATTGATACAGGGCCATGGGATTAGTTTGGGGATTGATACAGGACGATGGGGAGAGAGCGGGGCGGTGGGATTAGTTTGGGGATTGATACAGGACAATGGGGAGAGAGCGGGGCGGTGGGATTAGTTTGGGGATTGATACAGGACAATGGGGAGAGAGTGGGGCAGTGGGATTAGTTTGGGGATTGATACAGGGCGATGGGGAGAGAGTGGGGCAGCGGGATTAGTTTGGGGATTGATACAGGACGATGGGGAGAGAGTGGGGCAGTGGGATTAGTTTGGGGATTGATACAGGACGATGGGGAGAGAGTGGGGCAGTGGGATTAGTTTGGGGATTGATACAGGACGATGGGGAGAGAGTGGGGCGATGGGATTAGTTTGGGGATTGATACAGGGCTATGGGGAGAGAGTGGGGCAGTGGGATTAGTTTGGGGATTGATACAGGACGATGGGGAGAGAGTGGGGCAGTGGGATTAGTTTGGGGATTGATACAGGACGATGGGGAGAGAGTGGGGCGATGGGATTAGTTTGGGGATTGATACAGGACGATGGGGAGAGAGTGGGGCGATGGGATTAGTTTGGGGATTGATACAGGACGATGGGGAGAGAGTGGGGCGATGGGATTAGTTTGGGGATTGATACAGGGCTATGGGGAGAGAGTGGGGCAGTGGGATTAGTTTGGGGATTGATACAGGGCGATGGGGAGAGAGCGGGGCAGTGGGATTAGTTTGGGGATTGATACAGGACGATGGGGAGAGAGTGGGGCAGTGGGATTAGTTTGGGGATTGATACAGGGCTATGGGGAGAGAGTGGGGCAGTGGGATTAGTTTGTGGATTGATACAGGACCATGGGGAGAGAGTGGGGCAGTGGGATTAGTTTGGGGATTGATAAAGGGCTATGGGGAGAGAGTGGGGCAGTGGGATTAGTTTGGGGATTGATACAGGACGATGGGGAGAGAGCGGGGCAGTGGGATTAGTTTGTGGATTGATACAGGGCTATGGGGAGAGAGTGGGGCAGTGGGATTAGTTTGGGATTGATACAGGGCTATGGGGAGAGAGTGGGGCGGTGGGATTAGTTTGGGGATTGATACAGGACGATGGGGAGAGAGTGGGGCAGTGTGATTAGTTTGGGGATTGATACAGGGCGATGGGGAGAGAGCGGGGCAGTGGGATTAGTTTGGGATTGATACAGGGCGATGGGGAGAGAGCGGGGCAGTGGGATTAGTTTGGGATTGATACAGGGCGATGGGGAGAGAGCAGGGCAGTGGGATTAGTTTGGGATTGATACAGGGCGATGGGGAGAGAGCGGGGCAGTGGGATTAGTTTGGGATTGATACAGGGCTATGGGGAGAGAGCGGGGCGGTGGGATTAGTTTGGGGATTGATACAGGGCCATGGGATTAGTTTGGGGATTGATACAGGACGATGGGGAGAGAGTGGGGCGGTGGGATTAGTTTGGGGATTGATACAGGACGATGGGGAGAGAGTGGGGCGGTGTGATTAGTTTGGGGATTGATACAGGACGATGGGGAGAGAGTGGGGCAGTGGGATTAGTTTGGGGATTGATACAGGACGATGGGGAGAGAGTGGGGCAGTGGGATTAGTTTGGGGATTGATACAGGACGATGGGGAGAGAGTGGGGCAGTGGGATTAGTTTGGGGATTGATACAGGACGATGGGGAGAGAGTGGGGCAGTGGGATTAGTTTGGGGATTGATACAGGACGATGGGGAGAGAGTGGGGCGATGGGATTAGTTTGGGGATTGATACAGGACGATGGGGAGAGAGTGGGGCGATGGGATTAGTTTGGGGATTGATACAGGACGATGGGGAGAGAGTGGGGCGATGGGATTAGTTTGGGGATTGATACAGGGCTATGGGGAGAGAGTGGGGCAGTGGGATTAGTTTGGGGATTGATACAGGACGATGGGGAGAGAGCGGGGCAGTGGGATTAGTTTGGGGATTGATACAGGACGATGGGGAGAGAGCGGGGCAGTGGGATTAGTTTGTGGATTGATACAGGACTATGGGGAGAGAGTGGGGCAGTGGGATTAGTTTGGGGATTGATACAGGACGATGGGGAGAGAGTGGGGCGATGGGATTAGTTTGGGGATTGATACAGGACGATGGGGAGAGAGTGGGGCGATGGGATTAGTTTGGGGATTGATACAGGACGATGGGGAGAGAGTGGGGCGATGGGATTAGTTTGGGGATTGATACAGGGCTATGGGGAGAGAGTGGGGCAGTGGGATTAGTTTGGGGATTGATACAGGGCGATGGGGAGAGAGCGGGGCAGTGGGATTAGTTTGGGGATTGATACAGGACGATGGGGAGAGAGTGGGGCAGTGGGATTAGTTTGGGGATTGATACAGGGCTATGGGGAGAGAGTGGGGCAGTGGGATTAGTTTGTGGATTGATACAGGACCATGGGGAGAGAGTGGGGCAGTGGGATTAGTTTGGGGATTGATAAAGGGCTATGGGGAGAGAGTGGGGCAGTGGGATTAGTTTGGGGATTGATACAGGACGATGGGGAGAGAGCGGGGCAGTGGGATTAGTTTGTGGATTGATACAGGGCTATGGGGAGAGAGTGGGGCAGTGGGATTAGTTTGGGATTGATACAGGGCTATGGGGAGAGAGTGGGGCGGTGGGATTAGTTTGGGGATTGATACAGGACGATGGGGAGAGAGTGGGGCAGTGTGATTAGTTTGGGGATTGATACAGGGCGATGGGGAGAGAGCGGGGCAGTGGGATTAGTTTGGGATTGATACAGGGCGATGGGGAGAGAGCGGGGCAGTGGGATTAGTTTGGGATTGATACAGGGCTATGGGGAGAGAGCGGGGCGGTGGGATTAGTTTGGAGATTGATACAGGGCCATGGGGAGAGAGTGGGGCAGTGGGATTAGTTTGGGATTGATACAGGGCGATGGGGAGAGAGCAGGGCAGTGGGATTAGTTTGGGATTGATACAGGGCGATGGGGAGAGAGCGGGGCAGTGGGATTAGTTTGGGATTGATACAGGGCTATGGGGAGAGAGCGGGGCGGTGGGATTAGTTTGGGGATTGATACAGGGCCATGGGATTAGTTTGGGGATTGATACAGGACGATGGGGAGAGAGCGGGGCGGTGGGATTAGTTTGGGGATTGATACAGGACAATGGGGAGAGAGTGGGGCAGTGGGATTAGTTTGGGGATTGATACAGGACGATGGGGAGAGAGTGGGGCAGTGGGATTAGTTTGGGGATTGATACAGGACGATGGGGAGAGAGTGGGGCAGTGGGATTAGTTTGGGGATTGATACAGGACGATGGGGAGAGAGTGGGGCGATGGGATTAGTTTGGGGATTGATACAGGACGATGGGGAGAGAGTGGGGCGATGGGATTAGTTTGGGGATTGATACAGGGCTATGGGGAGAGAGCGGGGCAGTGGGATTAGTTTGGGGATTGATACAGGACGATGGGGAGAGAGCGGGGCAGTGGGATTAGTTTGTGGATTGATACAGGACTATGGGGAGAGAGTGGGGCAGTGGGATTAGTTTGGGGATTGATAAAGGGCTATGGGGAGAGAGTGGGGCAGTGGGATTAGTTTGGGGATTGATACAGGACGATGGGGAGAGAGCGGGGCAGTGGGATTAGTTTGTGGATTGATACAGGGCTATGGGGAGAGAGTGGGGCAGTGGGATTAGTTTGGGATTGATACAGGGCTATGGGGAGAGAGTGGGGCAGTGGGATTAGTTTTGGGATTGATACAGGACGATGGGGAGAGAGCGGGGCGGTGGGATTAGTTTGGGGATTGATACAGGACAATGGGGAGAGAGTGGGGCAGCGGGATTAGTTTGGGGATTGATACAGGACGATGGGGAGAGAGTGGGGCAGCGGGATTAGTTTGGGGATTGATACAGGACGATGGGGAGAGAGTGGGGCAGTGGGATTAGTTTGGGGATTGATACAGGACGATGGGGAGAGAGTGGGGCGGTGGGATTAGTTTGGGGATTGATACAGGACGATGGGGAGAGAGTGGGGCAGTGTGATTAGTTTGGGGATTGATACAGGACGATGGGGAGAGAGTGGGGCAGTGGGATTAGTTTGGGGATTGATACAGGACGATGGGGAGAGAGTGGGGCGATGGGATTAGTTTGGGGATTGATACAGGGCTATGGGGAGAGAGTGGGGCAGTGGGATTAGTTTGGGGATTGATACAGGGCGATGGGGAGAGAGCGGGGCAGTGGGATTAGTTTGGGGATTGATACAGGACGATGGGGAGAGAGTGGGGCAGTGGGATTAGTTTGGGGATTGATACAGGGCTATGGGGAGAGAGTGGGGCAGTGGGATTAGTTTGTGGATTGATACAGGACCATGGGGAGAGAGTGGGGCAGTGGGATTAGTTTGGGGATTGATAAAGGGCTATGGGGAGAGAGTGGGGCAGTGGGATTAGTTTGGGGATTGATACAGGACGATGGGGAGAGAGCGGGGCAGTGGGATTAGTTTGTGGATTGATACAGGGCTATGGGGAGAGAGTGGGGCAGTGGGATTAGTTTGGGATTGATACAGGGCTATGGGGAGAGAGTGGGGCGGTGGGATTAGTTTGGGGATTGATACAGGACGATGGGGAGAGAGTGGGGCAGTGTGATTAGTTTGGGGATTGATACAGGGCGATGGGGAGAGAGCGGGGCAGTGGGATTAGTTTGGGATTGATACAGGGCGATGGGGAGAGAGCGGGGCAGTGGGATTAGTTTGGGATTGATACAGGGCTATGGGGAGAGAGCGGGGCGGTGGGATTAGTTTGGAGATTGATACAGGGCCATGGGGAGAGAGTGGGGCAGTGGGATTAGTTTGGGATTGATACAGGGCGATGGGGAGAGAGCAGGGCAGTGGGATTAGTTTGGGATTGATACAGGGCGATGGGGAGAGAGCGGGGCAGTGGGATTAGTTTGGGATTGATACAGGGCTATGGGGAGAGAGCGGGGCGGTGGGATTAGTTTGGGGATTGATACAGGGCCATGGGATTAGTTTGGGGATTGATACAGGACGATGGGGAGAGAGCGGGGCGGTGGGATTAGTTTGGGGATTGATACAGGACAATGGGGAGAGAGTGGGGCAGTGGGATTAGTTTGGGGATTGATACAGGACGATGGGGAGAGAGTGGGGCAGTGGGATTAGTTTGGGGATTGATACAGGACGATGGGGAGAGAGTGGGGCAGTGGGATTAGTTTGGGGATTGATACAGGACGATGGGGAGAGAGTGGGGCGATGGGATTAGTTTGGGGATTGATACAGGACGATGGGGAGAGAGTGGGGCGATGGGATTAGTTTGGGGATTGATACAGGGCTATGGGGAGAGAGTGGGGCAGTGGGATTAGTTTGGGGATTGATACAGGGCGATGGGGAGAGAGCGGGGCAGTGGGATTAGTTTGGGGATTGATACAGGACGATGGGGAGAGAGCGGGGCAGTGGGATTAGTTTGTGGATTGATACAGGACTATGGGGAGAGAGTGGGGCAGTGGGATTAGTTTGGGGATTGATAAAGGGCTATGGGGAGAGAGTGGGGCAGTGGGATTAGTTTGGGGATTGATACAGGACGATGGGGAGAGAGCGGGGCAGTGGGATTAGTTTGTGGATTGATACAGGGCTATGGGGAGAGAGTGGGGCAGTGGGATTAGTTTGGGATTGATACAGGGCTATGGGGAGAGAGTGGGGCAGTGGGATTAGTTTTGGGATTGATACAGGACGATGGGGAGAGAGCGGGGCGGTGGGATTAGTTTGGGGATTGATACAGGACAATGGGGAGAGAGTGGGGCAGCGGGATTAGTTTGGGGATTGATACAGGACGATGGGGAGAGAGTGGGGCAGCGGGATTAGTTTGGGGATTGATACAGGACGATGGGGAGAGAGTGGGGCAGTGGGATTAGTTTGGGGATTGATACAGGACGATGGGGAGAGAGTGGGGCGGTGGGATTAGTTTGGGGATTGATACAGGACGATGGGGAGAGAGTGGGGCAGTGTGATTAGTTTGGGGATTGATACAGGACGATGGGGAGAGAGTGGGGCAGTGGGATTAGTTTGGGGATTGATACAGGACGATGGGGAGAGAGTGGGGCAGTGGGATTAGTTTGGGGATTGATACAGGACGATGGGGAGAGAGTGGGGCAGTGGGATTAGTTTGGGGATTGATACAGGACGATGGGGAGAGAGTGGGGCAGTGGGATTAGTTTGGGGATTGATACAGGACGATGGGGAGAGAGTGGGGCGATGGGATTAGTTTGGGGATTGATACAGGACGATGGGGAGAGAGTGGGGCGATGGGATTAGTTTGGGGATTGATACAGGACGATGGGGAGAGAGTGGGGCGATGGGATTAGTTTGGGGATTGATACAGGGCTATGGGGAGAGAGTGGGGCAGTGGGATTAGTTTGGGGATTGATACAGGACGATGGGGAGAGAGCGGGGCAGTGGGATTAGTTTGGGGATTGATACAGGACGATGGGGAGAGAGCGGGGCAGTGGGATTAGTTTGTGGATTGATACAGGACTATGGGGAGAGAGTGGGGCAGTGGGATTAGTTTGGGGATTGATACAGGACGATGGGGAGAGAGCGGGGCAGTGGGATTAGTTTGTGGATTGATACAGGACTATGGGGAGAGAGTGGGGCGATGGGATTAGTTTGGGGATTGATACAGGACGATGGGGAGAGAGTGGGGCAGTGGGATTAGTTTGGGGATTGATACAGGACGATGGGGAGAGAGCGGGGCAGTGGGATTAGTTTGGGGATTGATAGAGGGCTATGGGGAGAGAGTGGGGCAGTGGGATTAGTTTGGGGATTGATACAGGGCGATGGGGAGAGAGCGGGGCAGTGGGATTAGTTTGGGGATTGATACAGGACGATGGGGAGAGAGCGGGGCAGTGGGATTAGTTTGTGGATTGATACAGGACTATGGGGAGAGAGCGGGGCAGTGGGATTAGTTTGTGGATTGATACAGGACTATGGGGAGAGAGTGGGGCAGTGGGATTAGTTTGGGATTGATACAGGACTATGGGGAGAGAGTGGGGCAGTGGGATTAGTTTGGGGATTGATACAGGACGATGGGGAGAGAGCGGGGCAGTGGGATTAGTTTGTGGATTGATACAGGGCTATGGGGAGAGAGTGGGGCAGTGGGATTAGTTTGGGATTGATACAGGGCTATGGGGAGAGAGTGGGGCAGTGGGATTAGTTTTGGGATTGATACAGGACGATGGGGAGAGAGCGGGGCGGTGGGATTAGTTTGGGGATTGATACAGGACAATGGGGAGAGAGTGGGGCAGCGGGATTAGTTTGGGGATTGATACAGGACGATGGGGAGAGAGTGGGGCAGCGGGATTAGTTTGGGGATTGATACAGGACGATGGAGAGAGTGGGGCAGTGGGATTAGTTTGGGGATTGATACAGGACGATGGGGAGAGAGTGGGGCGGTGGGATTAGTTTGGGGATTGATACAGGACGATGGGGAGAGAGTGGGGCAGTGTGATTAGTTTGGGGATTGATACAGGACGATGGGGAGAGAGTGGGGCAGTGGGATTAGTTTGGGGATTGATACAGGACGATGGGGAGAGAGTGGGGCAGTGGGATTAGTTTGGGGATTGATACAGGACGATGGGGAGAGAGTGGGGCAGTGGGATTAGTTTGGGGATTGATACAGGACGATGGGGAGAGAGTGGGGCAGTGGGATTAGTTTGGGGATTGATACAGGACGATGGGGAGAGAGTGGGGCAGTGGGATTAGTTTGGGGATTGATACAGGACGATGGGCAGAGAGTGGGGCAGCGGGATTAGTTTGTGGATTGATACAGGACTATGGGGAGAGAGTGGGGCAGTGGGATTAGTTTGTGGATTGATACAGGACTATGGGGAGAGAGTGGGGCGATGGGATTAGTTTGGGGATTGATACAGGACGATGGGGAGAGAGTGGGGCGGTGGGATTAGTTTGGGGATTGATACAGGACGATGGGGAGAGAGTGGGGCAGTGTGATTAGTTTGGGGATTGATACAGGACGATGGGGAGAGAGTGGGGCAGTGGGATTAGTTTGGGGATTGATACAGGACGATGGGGAGAGAGTGGGGCAGTGGGATTAGTTTGGGGATTGATACAGGACGATGGGGAGAGAGTGGGGCAGTGGGATTAGTTTGGGGATTGATACAGGACGATGGGGAGAGAGTGGGGCAGTGGGATTAGTTTGGGGATTGATACAGGACGATGGGGAGAGAGTGGGGCGATGGGATTAGTTTGGGGATTGATACAGGACGATGGGGAGAGAGTGGGGCGATGGGATTAGTTTGGGGATTGATACAGGACGATGGGGAGAGAGTGGGGCGATGGGATTAGTTTGGGGATTGATACAGGGCTATGGGGAGAGAGTGGGGCAGTGGGATTAGTTTGGGGATTGATACAGGACGATGGGGAGAGAGCGGGGCAGTGGGATTAGTTTGGGGATTGATACAGGACAATGGGGAGAGAGCGGGGCAGTGGGATTAGTTTGTGGATTGATACAGGACTATGGGGAGAGAGTGGGGCAGTGGGATTAGTTTGGGGATTGATACAGGACGATGGGGAGAGAGCGGGGCAGTGGGATTAGTTTGTGGATTGATACAGGACTATGGGGAGAGAGTGGGGCGATGGGATTAGTTTGGGGATTGATACAGGACGATGGGGAGAGAGTGGGGCAGTGGGATTAGTTTGGGGATTGATACAGGACGATGGGCAGAGAGCGGGGCAGTGGGATTAGTTTGGGGATTGATACAGGGCTATGGGGAGAGAGTGGGGCAGTGGGATTAGTTTGGGGATTGATACAGGGCGATGGGGAGAGAGCGGGGCAGTGGGATTAGTTTGGGGATTGATACAGGACGATGGGGAGAGAGCGGGGCAGTGGGATTAGTTTGTGGATTGATACAGGACTATGGGGAGAGAGCGGGGCAGTGGGATTAGTTTGTGGATTGATACAGGACTATGGGGAGAGAGTGGGGCAGTGGGATTAGTTTGGGATTGATACAGGACTATGGGGAGAGAGTGGGGCAGTGGGATTAGTTTGGGGATTGATACAGGACGATGGGGAGAGAGCGGGGCAGTGGGATTAGTTTGTGGATTGATACAGGGCTATGGGGAGAGAGTGGGGCAGTGGGATTAGTTTGGGATTGATACAGGGCTATGGGGAGAGAGTGGGGCAGTGGGATTAGTTTTGGGATTGATACAGGACGATGGGGAGAGAGCGGGGCGGTGGGATTAGTTTGGGGATTGATACAGGACAATGGGGAGAGAGTGGGGCAGCGGGATTAGTTTGGGGATTGATACAGGACGATGGGGAGAGAGTGGGGCAGCGGGATTAGTTTGGGGATTGATACAGGACGATGGAGAGAGTGGGGCAGTGGGATTAGTTTGGGGATTGATACAGGACGATGGGGAGAGAGTGGGGCGGTGGGATTAGTTTGGGGATTGATACAGGACGATGGGGAGAGAGTGGGGCAGTGTGATTAGTTTGGGGATTGATACAGGACGATGGGGAGAGAGTGGGGCAGTGGGATTAGTTTGGGGATTGATACAGGACGATGGGGAGAGAGTGGGGCAGTGGGATTAGTTTGGGGATTGATACAGGACGATGGGCAGAGAGTGGGGCAGCGGGATTAGTTTGTGGATTGATACAGGACTATGGGGAGAGAGTGGGGCAGTGGGATTAGTTTGTGGATTGATACAGGACTATGGGGAGAGAGTGGGGCGATGGGATTAGTTTGGGGATTGATACAGGACGATGGGGAGAGAGTGGGGCTCTGGACATTGGACAAACTCACCCATCATCAAGACTTCTTTCCGCATGTCAGCATCGTCTCCATCCACCGATATCTCCTCATCCAGGGCCATCCCATCACCCTGAACACACAATGAATATCCTAACTACACCACACACACATTTACAGCCTGCCCCATCAGTGAGAGAGAACGGAGCCCTTCGGCCCGTCTGTCCGGGGCTCGGTTTGACCCCAGAGGGTGAGAGGTCAGTGTCTGACCCAGGATGTGCTCCAACGCGAGGTCTATCGAATCCTGGTGATGTATTTTGGCGTCTGGAGATTTGCCTCAGGTCTCCACACACTGTGTCGAGAAGGTGATTTTAACTCACGTCCACCCAGAGCCCGATCGCCAAACACGGCCTGGTGCATCGGTATTAGCATGGCATCTCATCACTGGCAAACACCGGGAACAGGGCCTCCCACACCCACCGAACACGGGCAAACACCGGGAACAGGGCCTCCCCCACCCACCGAACACGGGCAAACACCGGGAACAGGGCCTCCCACACCCACCGAACACGGGCAAACACCGGGAACAGGGCCTCCCACACCCACCGAACACGGGCAAACACCGGGAACAGGACCTCCCACACCCACCGAACACGGGCAAACACCGGGAACAGGACCTCCCACACCCACCGAACACGGGCAAACACCGGGAACAGGACCTCCCACACCCACCGAACACGGGCAAACACCGGGAACAGGGCCTCCCACACCCACCGAACACGGGCAAACACCGGGAACGGGACCTCCCACACCCACCGAACACGGGCAAACACCGGGAACAGGGCCTCCCACACCCACCGAACACGGGCAAACACCGGGAACAGGGCCTCCCACACCCACCGAACACGGGCAAACACCGGGAACAGGGCCTCCCACACCCACCGAACACGGGCAAACACCGGGAACAGGGCCTCCCACACCCACCGAACACGGGCAAACACCGGGAACAGGGCCTCCCACACCCACCGAACACGGGCAAACACCGGGAACAGGGCCTCCCACACCCACCGAACACGGGCAAACACCGGGAACAGGGCCTCCCACACCCACCAAACACGGGCAAACACCGGGAACAGGGCCTCCCACACCCACCGAACACGGGCAAACACCGGGAACAGGGCCTCCCACACCCACCGAACACGGGCAAACACCGGGAACAGGGCCTCCCACACCCACCGAACACGGGCAAACACCGGGAACAGGGCCTCCCACACCCACCGAACACGGGCAAACACCGGGAACAGGGCCTCCCACACCCACCAAACACGGGCAAACACCGGGAACAGGACCTCCCACACCCACCGAACACGGGCAAACACCGGGAACAGGACCGCCCACACCCACCGAACACGGGCAAACACCGGGAACAGGGCCTCCCACACCCACCGAACACGGGCAAACACCGGGAACAGGACCTCCCACACCCACCGAACACGGGCAAACACCGGGAACAGGACCTCCCACACCCACCGAACACGGGCAAACACCGGGAACAGGGCCTCCCACACCCACCGAACACGGGCAAACACCGGGAACAGGGCCTCCCACACCCACCGAACACGGGCAAACACCGGGAACAGGACCTCCCACACCCACCGAACACGGGCAAACACCGGGAACAGGACCGCCCACACCCACCGAACACGGGCAAACATCGGGAACAGGGCCTCCCACACCCACCGAACACGGGCAAACACCGGGAACAGGACCTCCCACACCCACCGAACACGGGCAAACACCGGGAACAGGACCTCCCACACCCACCGAACACGGGCAAACACCGGGAACAGGACCGCCCACACCCACCGAACACGGGCAAACATCGGGAACAGGGCCTCCCACACCCACCGAACACGGGCAAACACCGGGAACAGGACCTCCCACACCCACCGAACACGGGCAAACACCGGGAACAGGACCTCCCACACCCACCGAACACGGGCAAACACCGGGAACAGGACCTCCCACACCCACCGAACACGGGCAAACACCGGGAACAGGGCCTCCCACACCCACCGAACACGGGCAAACACCGGGAACAGGGCCTCCCACACCCACCGAACACGGGCAAACACCGGGAACAGGACCTCCCACACCCACCGAACACGGGCAAACACCGGGAACAGGACCTCCCACACCCACCGAACACGGGCAAACACCGGGAACAGGGCCTCCCACACCCACCGAACATGGGCAAACACCGGGAACAGGGCCTCCCACACCCACCGAACACGGGCAAACACCGGGAACAGGGCCTCCCACACCCACCGAACACAGGCAAACACCGGGAACAGGACCTCCCACACCCACCGAACACGGGCAAACACCGGGAACAGGACCTCCCACACCCACCGAACACGGGCAAACACCGGGAACAGGGCCTCCCACACCCACCGAACACGGGCAAACACCGGGAACAGGGCCTCCCACACCCACCGAACACGGGCAAACACCGGGAACAGGACCGCCCACACCCACCGAACACGGGCAAACATCGGGAACAGGGCCTCCCACACCCACCGAACACGGGCAAACACCGGGAACAGGACCTCCCACACCCACCGAACACGGGCAAACACCGGGAACAGGGCCTCCCACACCCACCGAACACGGGCAAACACCGGGAACAGGACCTCCCACACCCACCGAACACGGGCAAACACCGGGAACAGGACCTCCCACACCCACCGAACACGGGCAAACACCGGGAACAGGGCCTCCCACACCCACCGAACACGGGCAAACACCGGGAACAGGGCCTCCCACACCCACCGAACACGGGCAAACACCGGGAACAGGACCTCCCACACCCACCGAACACGGGCAAACACCGGGAACAGGACCTCCCACACCCACCGAACACGGGCAAACACCGGGAACAGGACCTCCCACACCCACCGAACACGGGCAAACACCGGGAACAGGGCCTCCCACACCCACCGAACACGGGCAAACACCGGGAACAGGACCTCCCACACCCACCGAACACGGGCAAACACCGGGAACAGGACCTCCCACACCCACCGAACACGGGCAAACACCGGGAACAGGACCTCCCACACCCACCGAACACGGGCAAACACCGGGAACAGGACCTCCCACACCCACCGAACACGGGCAAACACCGGGAACAGGGCCTCCCACACCCACCGAACACGGGCAAACACCGGGAACAGGACCTCCCACACCCACCGAACACGGGCAAACACCGGGAACAGGACCTCCCACACCCACCGAACACGGGCAAACACCGGGAACAGGGCCTCCCACACCCACCGAACACGGGCAAACACCGGGAACAGGACCTCCCACACCCACCGAACACGGGCAAACACCGGGAACAGGGCCTCCCACACCCACCGAACACGGGCAAACACCGGGAACAGGACCTCCCACACCCACCGAACACGGGCAAACACCGGGAACAGGGCCTCCCACACCCACCGAACACGGGCAAACACCGGGAACAGGGCCTCCCACACCCACCGAACACGGGCAAACACCGGGAACAGGGCCTCCCACACCCACCGAACAATGGCAAACACCGGGAACAGGGCCTCCCACACCCACCGAACACGGGCAAACACCGGGAACAGGACCTCCCACACCCACCGAACACGGGCAAACACCGGGAACAGGGCCTCCCACACCCACCGAACACGGGCAAACACCGGGAACTGGGCCTCCCACACCCACCGAACACGGGCAAACACCGGGAACGGGACCTCCCACACCCACCGAACACGGGCAAACACCGGGAACAGGACCTCCCACACCCACCGAACACGGGCAAACACCGGGAACAGGACCTCCCACACCCACCGAACACGGGCAAACACCAGGAACAGGACCTCCCACACCCACCGAACACGGGCAAACACCGGGAACAGGGCCTCCCACACCCACCGAACACGGGCAAACACCGGGAACAGGACCTCCCACACCCACCGAACACGGGCAAACACCAGGAACAGGGCCTCCCACACCCACCGAACACGGGCAAACACCGGGAACAGGGCCTCCCACACCCACCGAACACGGGCAAACACCGGGAACAGGACCTCCCACACCCACCGAACACGGGCAAACACCGGGAACAGGACCTCCCACACCCACCGAACACGGGCAAACACCGGGAACAGGGCCTCCCACACCCACCGAACACGGGCAAACACCGGGAACAGGGCCTCCCACACCCACCGAACACGGGCAAACACCGGGAACAGGACCTCCCACACCCACCGAACACGGGCAAACACCGGGAACAGGACCTCCCACACCCACCGAACACGGGCAAACACCGGGAACAGGACATCCCACACCCACCGAACACGGGCAAACACCGGGAACAGGACCTCCCACACCCACCGAACACGGGCAAACACCGGGAACAGGGCCTCCCACACCCACCGAACACGGGCAAACACCGGGAACAGGACCTCCCACACCCACCGAACACGGGCAAACACCGGGAACAGGACCTCCCACACCCACCGAACACGGGCAAACACCGGGAACAGGACATCCCACACCCACCGAACACGGGCAAACACCGGGAACAGGACCTCCCACACCCACCGAACACGGGCATACACCGGGAACAGGGCCTCCCACACCCACCGAACACGGGCAAACACCGGGAACAGGGCCTCCCACACCCACCGAACACGGGCAAACACCGGGAACAGGACCTCCCACACCCACCGAACACGGGCAAACACCGGGAACAGGACCTCCCACACCCACCGAACACGGGCAAACACCGGGAACGGGACCTCCCACACCCACCGAACACGGGCAAACACCGGGAACAGGACCTCCCACACCCACCGAACACGGGCAAACACCGGGAACAGGACCTCCCACACCCACCGAACACGGGCAAACACCGGGAACAGGGCCTCCCACACCCACCGAACACGGGCAAACACCGGGAACAGGGCCTCCCACACCCACCGAACACGGGCAAACACCGGGAACAGGACCTCCCACACCCACCGAACACGGGCAAACACCGGGAACGGGACCTCCCACACCCACCGAACACGGGCAAACACCGGGAACAGGGCCTCCCACACCCACCGAACACGGGCAAACACCGGGAACAGGACCTCCCACACCCACCGAACACGGGCAAACACCGGGAACGGGACCTCCCACACCCACCGAACAAGGGCAAACACCGGGAACAGGGCCTCCCACACCCACCGAACACGGGCAAACACCGGGAACAGGACCTCCCACACCCACCGAACACGGGCAAACACCGGGAACAGGACCTCCCACACCAACCGAACACGGGCAAACACCGGGAACAGGACCTCCCACACCCACCGAACGCGGGCAAACACCGGGAACAGGACCTCCCACACCCACCGAACACGGGCAAACACCGGGAACAGGACCTCCCACACCCACCGAACACGGGCAAACACCGGGAACAGGACCTCCCCCACCCACCGAACACGGGCAAACACCGGGAACAGGGCCTCCCACACCCACCGAACACGGGCAAACACCGGGAACAGGACCTCCCCCACCCACCGAACACGGGCAAACACCGGGAACAGGGCCTCCCACACCCACCGAACACGGGCAAACACCGGGAACAGGGCCTCCCACACCCACCGAACACGGGCAAACACCGGGAACAGGGCCTCCCACACCCACCGAACACGGGCAAACACCGGGAACAGGACCTCCCACACCCACCGAACACGGGCAAACACCGGGAACAGGGCCTCCCACACCCACCGAACACGGGCAAACACCGGGAACAGGACCTCCCACACCCACCGAACACGGGCAAACACCGGGAACAGGACCTCCCACACCCACCGAACACGGGCAAACACCGGGAACAGGACCTCCCACACCCACCGAACACGGGCAAACACCGGGAACAGGACCTCCCACACCCACCGAACACGGGCAAACACCGGGAACAGGACCTCCCACACCCACCGAACACGGGCAAACACCGGGAACAGGACCTCCCACACCCACCGAACACGGGCAAACACCGGGAACAGGGCCTCCCACACCCACCGAACACGGGCAAACACCGGGAACAGGACCTCTCACACCCACCGAACACGGGCAAACACCGGGAACAGGGCCTCCCACACCCACCGAACACGGGCAAACACCGGGAACAGGACCTCCCACACCCACCGAACACGGGCAAACACCGGGAACAGGACCTCCCACACCCACCGAACACGGGCAAACACCGGGAACAGGACCTCCCACACCCACCGAACACGGGCAAACACCGGGAACAGGGCCTCCCACACCCACCGAACACGGGCAAACACCGGGAACAGGGCCTCCCACACCCACCGAACACGGGCAAACACCGGGAACAGGACCTCCCACACCCACCGAACACGGGCAAACACCGGGAACAGGGCCTCCCACACCCACCGAACACGGGCAAACACCGGGAACAGGACCTCCCACACCCACCGAACACGGGCAAACACCGGGAACAGGACCTCCCACACCCACCGAACACGGGCAAACACCGGGAACAGGACCTCCCACACCCACCGAACACGGGCAAACACCGGGAACAGGGCCTCCCACACCCACCGAACACGGGCAAACACCGGGAACAGGGCCTCCCACACCCACCGAACACGGGCAAACACCGGGAACAGGACCTCCCACACCCACCGAACACGGGCAAACACCGGGAACAGGACCTCTCACACCCACCGAACACGGGCAAACACCGGGAACAGGACCTCCCACACCCACCGAACACGGGCAAACACCAGGAACAGGGCCTCCCACACCCACCGAACACGGGCAAACACCGGGAACAGGACCTCCCACACCCACCGAACAAGGGCAAACACCGGGAACAGGACCTCCCACACCCACCGAACACGGGCAAACACCGGGAACAGGACCTCCCACACCCACCGAACACGGGCAAACACCGGGAACAGGGCCTCCCACACCCACCGAACACGGGCAAACACCGGGAACAGGACCTCCCACACCCACCGAACACGGGCAAACACCGGGAACGGGACCTCCCACACCCACCGAACACGGGCAAACACCGGGAACAGGGCCTCCCACACCCACCGAACACGGGCAAACACCGGGAACAGGACCTCCCACACCCACCGAACACGGGCAAACACCGGGAACAGGACCTCTCACACCCACCGAACACGGGCAAACACCGGGAACAGGACCTCCCACACCCACCGAACACGGGCAAACACCGGGAACAGGGCCTCCCACACCCACCGAACACGGGCAAACACCGGGAACGGGACCTCCCACACCCACCGAACACGGGCAAACACCGGGAACAGGACCTCCCACACCCACCGAACACGGGCAAACACCGGGAACAGGGCCTCCCACACCCACCGAACACGGGCAAACACCGGGAACAGGGCCTCCCACACCCACCGAACACGGGCAAACACCGGGAACAGGACCTCCCACACCCACCGAACACGGGCAAACACCGGGAACAGGACCTCCCACACCCACCGAACACGGGCAAACACCGGGAACAGGACCTCCCACACCCACCGAACACGGGCAAACACCGGGAACAGGACCTCCCACACCCACCGAACACGGGCAAACACCGGGAACAGGACCTCCCACACCCACCGAACACGGGCAAACACCGGGAACAGGACCTCCCACACCCACCGAACACGGGCAAACACCGGGAACAGGGCCTCCCACACCCACCGAACACGGGCAAACACCGGGAACAGGACCTCCCACACCCACCGAACACGGGCAAACACCGGGAACAGGACCTCCCACAACCACCGAACACGGGCAAACACCGGGAACAGGACCTCCCACACCCACCGAACACGGGCAAACACCGGGAACAGGACCTCCCACACCCACCGAACACGGGCAAACACCGGGAACAGGGCCTCCCACACCCACCGAACACGGGCAAACACCGGGAACAGGACCTCCCACACCCACCGAACACGGGCAAACACCGGGAACAGGGCCTCCCACACCCACCGAACACGGGCAAACACCGGGAACAGGGCCTCCCACACCCACCGAACACGGGCAAACACCGGGAACGGGACCTCTCACACCCACCGAACACGGGCAAACACCGGGAACAGGACCTCCCACACCCACCGAACACGGGCAAACACCGGGAACAGGACCTCCCACACCCACCGAACACGGGCAAACACCGGGAACAGGGCCTCCCACACCCACCGAACACGGGCAAACACCGGGAACAGGGCCTCCCACACCCGGACTCGCAATCCCTCTCTCTCAGGGAGATATCTGTACACTGACTGGTGTCTCTCAGTCCCCTCTCCCTCGGAGATATCTGTACACTGACTGGTGTCTCTCAGTCCCCTCTCTCTCAGGGAGATATCTGTACACTGACTGGTGTCTCTCAGTCCCCTCTCTCTCAGGGAGATATCTGTACACTGACTGGTGTCTCTCAGTCCCTCTCTCAGGGTGATATCTGTACACTGACTGGTGTCTCTCAGTCCCCTCTCTCAGGGAGATATCTGTACACTGACTGGTGTCTCTCAGTCCCTCTCTCTCAGGGAGATATCTGTACACTGACTGGTGTCTCTCAGTCCCTCTCTCTCAGGGAGATATCTGTACACTGACTGGTGTCTCTCAGTCCCTCTCTCTCAGGGTGATATCTGTACACTGACTGGTGTCTCTCAGTCCCCCCTCTCTCAGGGAGATATCTGTACACTGGTGTCTCTCAGTCCCCTCTCTCAGGGAGATATCTGTACACTGACTGGTGTCTCTCAGTCCCCTCTCCCTCGGAGATATCTGTACACTGACTGGTGTCTCTCAGTCCCCTCTCTCTCAGGGAGATATCTGTACACTGACTGGTGTCTCTCAGTCCCCTCTCTCTCAGGGAGATATCTGTACACTGACTGGTGTCTCTCAGTCCCTCTCTCTCAGGGAGATATCTGTACACTGACTGGTGTCTCTCAGTCCCCTCTCTCTCAGGGAGATATCTGTACACTGACTTGTGTCTCTCAGTCCCCTCTCTCTCAGGGAGATATCTGTACACTGACTGGTGTCTCTCAGTCCCTCTCCCTCAGGGAGATATCTTTTCACTGACTGGTGTCTCTCAGTCTCTCTCTCTCAGGGAGATATCTGTACACTGACTGGTGTCTCTCAGTCCCCTCTCTCTCAGGGAGATATCTGCACACTGACTGGTGTCTCTCAGGGAGATATCTGTACACTGACTGGTGTCTCTCAGGGAGATATCTGTGCACTGACTGGTGTCTCTCAGGGAGATATCTGTACACTGACTGGTGTCTCTCAGTCCCCTCTCTCTCAGGGAGATATCTGTACACTGACTGGTGTCTCTCAGTCCCTCTCTCAGGGTGATATCTGTACACTGACTGGTGTCTCTCAGTCCCCTCTCTCAGGGAGATATCTGTACACTGACTGGTGTCTCTCAGTCCCTCTCTCTCAGGGAGATATCTGTACACTGACTGGTGTCTCTCAGTCCCTCTCTCTCAGGGAGATATCTGTACACTGACTGGTGTCTCTCAGTCCCTCTCTCTCAGGGTGATATCTGTACACTGACTGGTGTCTCTCAGTCCCCTCTCTCTCAGGGAGATATCTGTACACTGACTGGTGTCTCTCAGTCCCCTCTCTCTCAGGGAGATATCTGTACACTGACTGGTGTCTCTCAGTCCCCTCTCTCTCAGGGAGATATCTGTACACTGACTGGTGTCTCTCAGTCCCTCTCCCTCAGGGAGATATCTTTTCACTGACTGGTGTCTCTCAGTCTCTCTCTCAGGGAGATATCTGTACACTGACTGGTGTCTCTCAGTCCCTCTCTCTCAGGGAGATATCTGTACACTGACTGGTGTCTCTCAGTCCCTCTCTCTCAGGGAGATATCTGTACACTGACTGGTGTCTCTCAGTCCCCTTCCTCCGAATCTCGCCCACCCTCCTCCGCTGACCCGCTGCTGGACCGAGGGGTTGATGAACCAGACTGGGGATACGGTGGACACCTTGCGTCCCGTGTCTGAACCCCGGCTGCCAGTTGACGGTACAGAGAGACAATCACTCACGTCTTCCTCGCGTTGGTCTCTCCCCAGGATCATCGGCTTGTATTCCGGGTCCTCGAGATCCCTCTCGAAGTCTCCACTGGAAGAAACGAGACCTGATTGAACGACCCTGAGCAGCAGACACTCCCCGGATTTACAATACAGGCCCCCGGCGTTCCCGGCTGGCGCGCTGGTGCCAGGGCGATTCACCTGCCCGTCACGATGGCCGGCGTGACGGGGCAGCGCTGAGACTGCTCCACTGGCGGACACCCCTGCGGATTATACTCACTGACGATTGTCGCTGCTCTCAGTGCAGTGAACAAGGAGGGTTCTGGTGAGGAACAGCGTCAAGCCAGGGCTGTGTCCGCCAGGGGAGGCGACAATTCAACCCGGTTCACACAGATCGACCGCCCTGGGCACAGACTGCAGCCGGAACCTACCCCTATTGGTCCGGCGGTGGGGCGGGGGGCGGGGGGGGGGGGAGAAGGAGGAGGAGCCTCCAGTGAAGGGCCAGTGTAAGGAGGTGAAGGAATGACTGTGAGCCGGGGTGGAGAGCGGCCCGATCTCCAATCAGGTCCTTACCCGTCGCCGATCTCGCCAAAGTTATCGGTCCCTCTCTGCTCTGCCGCGATGGCTTTCTCGTCCGGCCGTCCGACCCGCTCCAGGAAGCAGAGGGCTGGGTCTGCCCGCATGGTGTTGTATTTCTCGTAGCCTGCGAGATAGTGGAGAACAGCGGGAACACTTAACTCAGGCAGTCCGACAAACTCGGCACCGTGGGACGCAATGGCAATCTTCGCCAATATCACAGGAGGAGTCTCGGTACCGACCCTTCGACAGTGCGGCGCTCCCTCAGTCCTGACCCTCCGACAGTGCGGGGCTCCCTCGGTACCGACCCTCCGACAGTGCGGCGCTCCCTCAGTACTGACCCTCCGACAGTGCGGCGCTCCCTCAGTACTGACCCTCCGACAGTGCGGCGCTCCCTCAGTACTGACCCTCCGACAGTGCGGAGCTCCCTCAGTACTGACCCTCCGACAGTGCGGCGCTCCCTCAGTACTGACCCTCCGACAGTGCGGCGCTCCCTCAGTACTGACCCTCCGACAGTGCGGCGCTCCCTCAGTACTGACCCTCCGACAGTGCGGCGCTCCCTCAGTACTGACCCTCCGACAGTGCGGCGCTCCCTCAGTACCGACCCTCCGACAGTGCGGCGCTCCCTCGGTACCGACCCTCTGACCGTGCGGCGCTCCCTCAGTACCGACCCTCCGACAGTGCGGGGCTCCCTCAGTACTGACCCTCTGACCGTGCGGCCCTCCCTCAGTACCGACCCTCCGACAGTGCGGCGCTCCCTCAGTGCTGACCCTCCGACAGTGCGGGGCTCCCTCAGTACTGACCCTCCGACAGTGCGGGGCTCCCTCAGTACTGACCCTCCGACAGTGCGGCACTCCCTCAGTACTGACCCTCCGACAGTGCGGGGCTCCCTCAGTACCGACCCTCCGACAGTGCGGCGCTCCCTCAGTACCGACCCTCCGACAGTGCGGCGCTCCCTCAGTACCGACCCTCTGAGCGTGCGGCGCTCCCTCAGTACCGACCCTCCGACAGTGCGGCGCTCCCTCAGTACCGACCCTCCGACAGTGCGGCGCTCCCTCAGTACTGACCCTCCGACAGTGCGGCGCTCCCTCAGTACCGACCCTCCGACAGTGCGGCCCTCCCTCAGTACCGACCCTCCGACAGTGCGGCGCTCCCTCAGTACTGACCCACCGACAGTGCAGCGCTCCCTCAGTACTGACCCTCTGACCGTGCGGCGCTCCCTCAGTACTGACCCTCCGACAGTGCGGCGCTCCCTCAGTACCGACCCTCCGACAGTGCGGCGCTCCCTCAGTACTGACCCTCCGACAGTGCGGCGCTCCCTCAGTACTGACCCTCCGACAGTGCGGCGCTCCTCAGTACCGACCCTCCCCTGGGACTCACCGTGTTTGAAGACTCCAATCAGCAGGGACTTGTCAGCCTCCCCGTCCCACCATTCAGCAGGAACTTCCATCGTGTCCACTTCAGGGATCCAGACATCGATATCACTGCAGGATAGAGAGGCAGTGGGTCAGAGGGGGAGTAACACGGGGGGGGGGGGGGGGGGGGGGGGGAAGTAACACGGGGGGGGGGGGAGGAGCGAGTAACACGGGGGGGAGGGGGAGTAACACGGGGGGGTGGAGGAGCGAGTAACACGGGGGGGGGAGGAGCGAGTAACACGGGGGGGGGAGGAGCGAGTAACACGGGGGGGGAGGAGCGAGTAACACGGGGGGGGGAGGAGCGAGTAACACGGGGGGGGGAGGAGCGAGTAACACGGGGGGGGGAGGAGCGAGTAACACGGGGGGGGGGGAGGAGCGAGTAACACGGGGGGGGGAGGAGCGAGTAACACGGGGGGGGGAGGAGCGAGTAACACGGGGGGGGGAGGAGCGAGTAACACGGGGGGGGGAGGAGCGAGTAACACGGGGGGGGGAGA
>NW_027138821.1:0-33353 GCF_035084215.1 Heptranchias perlo
TTCTTTTTTCCCTCCCTCCCGCTCTCTCTTCCCCCCTCCCTCCCCTCCCGCTCTCTTTTCCCCCTCCCTCCCTCCCGCTCTTTTCCCCCCCTCCCTCCCTCCGCTCTTTTCCCCCCCTCCCTCCCTCCCGCTCTCTTTTCCCCCCTCCCTCCCCTCCCGCTCTCTTTTCCCCCTCCCTCCCTCCCGCTCTCTTTTCCCCCCCTCCCTCCCTCCCGCTCTCTTTTCCCCCCTCCCTCCCTCCCGCTCTCTTTTCCCCCCCTCCCTCCCTCCCGCTCTCTTTTCCCCCCTCCCTCCCTCCCGCTCTCTTTTCCCCCCTCCCTCCCTCGCTCTCTTTTCCCCCCTCCCTCCCTCCCCGCTCTCTTTTCCCCCCTCCCTCCCTCCCGCTCTCTTTTCCCCCCTCCCTCCCTCCCGCTCTCTTTTCCCCCCCTCCCTCCCTCCCGCTCTCTTTTCCCCCCTCCCTCCCGCCCGCTCTCTTTTCCCCCCTCCCTCCCGCCCGCTCTCTTTTCCCCCCTCCCTCCCGCCCGCTCTCTTTTCCCCCCTCCCACCCGCCCGCTCTCTTTTCCCCCTCCCACCCGCCCGCTCTCTTTTTCCCCCCTCCCTCCCTCCCGCTCTCTTTTTCCCCCCTCCCTCCCGCCCGCTCTCTTTTCCCCCCTCCCTCCCGCCCGCTCTCTTTTCCCCCCTCCCTCCCCGCCCGCTCTCTTTTCCCCCCTCCCTCCCGCCCGCTCTCTTTTCCCCCCTCCCTCCCGCCCGCTCTCTTTTCCCCCCTCCCTCCCGCCCGCTCTCTTTTCCCCCCTCCCTCCCGCCCGCTCTCTTTTCCTCCCCCCTCCCTCCCGCGCGCTCTCTTTTTTTCCCCCCTCCCTCCCCGCGCGCTCTCTTTTTTTTCCCCCCTCCCTCCCTCCCGCTCTCTTTTCCCCCCTCCCTCCCTCCCGCTCTCTTTTCCCCCCTCCCTCCCGCCCGCTCTCTTTTCCCCCCTCCCTCCCGCCCGCTCTCTTTTCCTCCCCCCTCCCTCCCGCGCGCTCTCTTTTTTTCCCCCCTCCCTCCCGCGCGCTCTCTTTTTTTCCCCCCTCCCTCCCTCCCGCTCTCTTTTCCCCCCTCCCTCCCTCCCGCTCTCTTTTCCCCCCTCCCTCCCTCCCGCTCTCTTTTCCCCCCTCCCTCCCGCCCGCTCTCTCTTTTTTTTCCCCCCTCCCTCCCGCCCGCGCGCTCTCTTTTTTTTTTCCCCCCTCCCTCCCGCGCTCTCTCTTTTTTTTCCCCCCTCCCTCCCGCACCCAGCAGTTGTATTTTGTGGAGTTGTGGCAAACCTTGGAGTGTGAGAGGGGCGCAGACTAATACAGCACTGGTTGAGCAGAGGGTTTACGATTCCAGTGTGGGAGCAGGTGCTTTAGCCCCGAGTACTGGACCCGCTTCTTTTTCATCCACCAGCAGTATGGTGGGGGAAGCACCAGTGGCTGTTTTAAGATAGTTTTTGTGTGTGGAATGATGTGGGGGAGGGGGTGGTTTAATCTGAGACTCACTGTTGGGAGGGGGAGGTGGTTTAATCAGAGGTTCACTGTAGGGGGGGGTTTAATCTGAGGCTCACTGTAGGGGGGGTTTAATCTGAGGCTCACTGTACGGGGGGGTTTAATCTGAGGCTCACTGTATGGGGGGGTTTAATCTGAGGCTCACTGTATGGGGGGGTTTAATCTGAGGCTCACTGTACGGGGGGGTTTAATCTGAGGCTCACTGTGGGGGGGGTTTAATCTGAGGCTCACTGTACGGGGGGGTTTAATCTGAGGCTCACTGTGGGGGGGGTTTAATCCGAGGCTCACTGTTGGGGGGGGGGGTGGGGGGGCGGTTTAATCCGAGGCTCACTGTTGGGGGGGGGGGTTTAATCCGAGGCTCACTGTACGGGGGGGGTTTAATCTGAGTCTCACTGTACGGGGGGGGTTTAATCTGAGTCTCACTGTGGGGGGGGTTTAATCTGAGGCTCACTGTACGGGGGGGTTTAATCTGAGGCTCACTGTACGGGGGGGGTTTAATCTGAGTCTCACTGTGGGGGGGGTTTAATCTGAGGCTCACTGTGGGGGGGGGGGTTTAATCTGAGGCTCACTGTACGGGGGGGTTTAATCTGAGGCTCACTGTACGGGGGGGGGTTTAATCTGAGGCTCACTGTGGGGGGGGTTTAATCTGAGGCTCACTGTACGGGGGGGGGTTTAATCTGAGTCTCACTGTGGGGGGGGTTTAATCTGAGGTTCACTGTACGGGGGGGTTTAATCTGAGGCTCACTGTGGGGGGGGTTTAATCTGAGGTTCACTGTGGGGGGGGTTTAATCTGAGGTTCACTGTGGGGGGTGTTTAATCTGAGTCTCACTGTAGGGGGTGTTTAATCTGAGTCTCACTGTGGGGGGGGGTTTAATCCGAGGCTCACTGTGGGGGGGGGTTTAATCCGAGGCTCACTGTGGGGGGGGGGTTTAATCCGAGGCTCACTGTGGGGGGGGGTTTAATCCGAGTCTCACTGTGGGGGGGTGTTTAATCTGAGTCTCACTGTGGGGGGGGGTTTAATCTGAGGCTCACTGTACGGGGGGGGTTTAATCTGAGGCTCACTGTGGGGGGGGATTAATCTGAGTCTCACTGTGGGGGGGGGTTTAATCTGAGTCTCACTGTGGGGGGGGGTTTAATCTGAGGCTCACTGTGGGGGGGGTTTAATCCGAGGCTCACTGTAAGGGGGGGGTTTAATCTGAGGCTCTCTGTGGGGGTGGGTTTAATCTGAGGCTCACTATCCGATGCGGGGGAGGGATTTATTCTGAGCTTCACTGTACGGGGGGAGGGGGTGAGACTGCAGTGAGGGTTCAGTCTGAGGCTCAGGGTTCATCACTGCCGCTGATCGACTCAATCCTGCCCCTCGGACAACGCTGAACTCCTGCAATAGCCCTGAAGGAATCCTTGTTCCCCATCTCCTGTGGGTTGAAGAGAGATCTGTGTGTCAGTGCTGGAATGAGGTGGGGGGCAGTGGAACTTACCACAGTGGGGTGCCCGCTGAATGCTGTGATTTGTGCCGTGCTGAACGACCGCCCGTTCAGCCAAGGTGGCAGTGTTTCGATGTCGTGCTGATGGCCGACAGGCTAGACGTGCCGCCTCAGAGGTTATGCGAGAACATCTGTCGGTCTGTGCGCGCGCCTCGGTCTGCCGGCCGGCCCGCGCGCCTCGGTCTGCCGGCCGGCCCGCGCGCCTCGGTCTGTCGGCCGGTCCGCGCGCGCGCGCCTCGTTCTGCCGGCCGCTCCGCCCGCGCGCCTCGGTCTGCCGGCCGGCCCGCGCGTCTCTATGTCTCTCTTGTGTCAATTATGGAAAGTTTCTGTTGTTCGAAGGAGTGCTGGAGACCTCCAGTGGTCGTATGGAGGCACTGCGCCCTTTCTGCAGCGTACTGTCCAACATCGCATTGTATTATCGCAGCTCTTGTAGCCGCAGTGTTACAGGGGTTGGTACCTCGAAGAATGGAGCTGCTGTTTCTCTCCCTCTCCGGAAACGTTTGCTTCATTGGGAAGGTTGGGCGAGGGGACCGTGTTGAGCTGTTGCTCTTTCGGTGATGAAATGTGGTGTCCTAATTGGTTTTAAAGGGATGTCTTAAAAATTTCACTAGACTACCCAAAGTGTATAGAGTGAGTTATGGAGGTATGATGACCCACTTTGAATAGCAGGTGTAGGCATGTGTCGCCCTAACCCACCCTGTGTGGGGTGTAGATCTCTCCACAGAATGTTCAGAATTGCAGCCGGGAGGGCTGGGGGATGGGGATTGGAGAGCGGGACAGTTTATGCCACTGCCAAGTGCCTTCCGACAGTGTGTGGGAGGAGGGTGGGGGGTTACTGTTAACGGTTCCCAGTAACGTGACCCGTTAGCGGCTCGCAGGGTTCAAAGGTGAAATTGGATAGCTCCTTCAAAGAGCCGGCTCAGCCACGATGGGCCAAATTTTTTTTAAATTCATTCATGGGATGTGGGTGTCGGTGGCGAGGCCGGCATTTATTGCCCATCTCTAATTGCCCTTGAGAAGGTGGTGGTGAGCCGCCTTCTTGAACCGCTGCAGTCCGTGTGGTGAAGGTTCTCCCACAGTGCTGTTGGGAAGGGAGTTCCAGGATTTTGACCCAGTGACGATGAAGGAACGGCGATATATTTCCAAGTCGGGATGGTGTGTGACTTGGAGGGGAACGTGCAGGTGGTGTTGTTCCCATGTGCCTGCTGCTCTTGTCCTTCTAGGTGGTAGAGGTCGCGGGTTTGGGAGGTGCTGTCGAAGAAGCCTTGGCGATTTGCTGCAGTGCATCCTGTGGATGGTACACACTGCAGCCACTGTGCGCCAGTGGTGAAGGGAGTGAATGTTTAGGGTGGTGGATGGGGTGCCAATCAAGCGGGCTGCTTTGTCCTGGATGGTGTCGAGCTCCTTGAGTGTTGTTGGAGCTGCACTCATCCAAGCAAGTGGAGAGTATTCCATCACACTCCTGACTTGTGCCTTGTAGATGGTGGAAAGGCTTTGGGGAGTCAGGAGGTGAGTCACTCACTGCAGAATACCCAGCCTCTGACCTGCTCTCGTAGCCACAGTATTTATATGGCTGGACCAGTTAAATTTCTGGTCAATGGTGACCCCCAGGATGTTGATGGTGGGAGTTTCGGCGATGGTAATGCCGTTGAATGTCAGGGGAAGGTGGTTAGACTCTTTCTTGTTGGAGATGGTCATTGTCTGGCCGCCTCCTGTGCTGTATGATTCTATAATTAAACCCAGCTGCCTGTAGATTTTTGCAAGCCTGGATAATTCCCGCAGCCCTGTCCTTTTTGTGACCTGCGATTTATGGGAGTCGAGGCCACTCTTTTTTTTCCCCAACTGGCGTTTTTTTTGTGGAGCGACAGCTATTGGCGCTGAGATCGTGGTTACCCGTCCCCGTCGTCTCTGGAGAGATGGACACGGATCACAAGGGAGCTGAGAACGGGAACAGCCCATACTCTCTCTGACTGTTAAATCGAACTCTCATGCAGCGATTTTTACCTGCTAAGGGTTCTAATCTTGTCAGTAAAGGAAGTTTTTCTGCAAATGTGGTTCCACTCACTGTTTTACTGTGAGCGTGTTGTTGTGTTCTTCCATTGTACGTGTAGAAAAACAACAACCTGTGCAGAGAAAGAAAGTACTTCATAGAATCGTAGTAGGTACAGCACAGGAGAAGGCGGCCATTCGGCCCATCGTGCCTGTGCCAGCTCTTTGAAAGAGCTATCCAATTAGTCCCACTCCCCTGCGCTTTCCTCATAGCCCTGCAAATTTTTTCCTTTCAAGTATTTATCCAATTCCCTTATGAAAGTTACTATTGAATCTGCTTCCACCGCCCTTTCAGGCAGCGTTTTCCAGATCATAACAATTCGCCGCGTAAAAAAAAAATGTTTCCTCGTGTCGCCTCTCGTTCTTTTGCCGATCACCTTAAATCTGTGTCCTCTGGTTATCGATCCCTCTGCCAGTGGAAACAGTTTTTCAACACCTCAATCAAATTCCCCCTTAACCTTCTCTGTTCTAAGGGGAACAATCCCAGCTTCTCCAGTCTCTCCACATAACTGAAGTCCCTCATCCCTGGTACCATTCTAGTAAATCTCCTCTGCACCCTCTCTAAGGCCTTGACATCCTTCCTAAAGTGCGGTGCCCAGAATTGAACACAATACTCCAGCTGAGGCCTAACCAGTGTTTTATAAAGGTTTAGCATAACTTCCTTGCTTTTGTATTCTATGCCTCTATTAATAAAGCCCAGGATCGCACATGCTTTTTTAACAGCCTTCTCAACCTGTCCTCCCACCTTCAAAGATTTGTGTACATACACCCCCAGGTCTCTCTGTTCCTGCACCCCTTTAAAATTGTACCATTAAGTATATATTGCCTCTCCTCATTCTTCCTACCAAAATGCATCACTTCACACTTCTCTGTGTTAAATTTTATCTGCCATGTGTCTGCCCATTTCACCAGTCTGTCTGTGTCCTCCTGAAGTCTGTTACTACATTGTTTAGTACATTTCTGAGTTTTGTGTCATCTGCAAACTTTGAAATTATACCCTCTATACCCAAGTCCAGGTCATTAATATATATCAAAAAGAGCAGTGGTCCTAATACTGACCCCTGGGGAACACCACTGTATACTTTCCTCCAGTCTGAAAAACAACCGTTCACCACTACTCTCTGCTTTCTGTCCCCTAGCCAATTTTGTATCCATGCTGCCGCTGTCCCTTTAATTCCATGGGCTTCAATTTTGCAAACAAATCTATTATGTGGTACTTTATCAAACGCCTTTTGAACGTCCATATACACATCAACCACACTACCCTCATCAACCCTCTCCGTTACTTCATCAAAGAACTGTTTATACTTGCGTTTATATAGGGCCTTTTACAATCTCATAACGTCCCAAAGCGCTTTACAGCCAGTGAAGTACTTTTGAAGTGTAGTCACTGTTGTAATGTAGCAAACGCGGCAGCCAATCTGCGCACAGCAAGATCCCACAAACAGCAATGTGATAATGACCAGATAATCTGTTTTTTAGTGATGTTGATTGAGGGATAAATATTGGCCAGGACACTGGGGAGAATTCCCCTGCTGTTCTCCAAAATAGTCATGATGTGGAGATGCCGGTGATGGACTGGGGTTGACAATTGTAAACAATTTTACAACACCAAGTTATAGTCCAGCAATTTTATTTTAAATTCACAAGCTTTCGGAGGCTTCCTCCTTCGTCAGGTGAAGGAGGAAGCCTCCGAAATAGTGGCTGTGGGATCTTTTACAACACCTGAGAGGTCAGACTGGGCCTCGGTTTAACATCTTATCCGAAAGACGGCACCTCTGACAGTGCAGCATTCCCTCAGTACTGCGCTGGAGTGTCAGCCAGGATTATGTGCTCAAGTCTGACTATCCCACGGAGCTTCACAAAAGAGAGCAGAAACTGAAGCGAAGCAGCAGGTGGGTTGCGTGGGCAGCCAGGCAAAAGCACGGTCTGTGAGGCGGGTTTTCATGGGGCTTTTGAAGGTGCAGAGAGGGGTTTAGGAAGGGAATCGCGGACCGCAAATCCGTGGAGGCTGAAGACCGCACCGTTGATCTGGTGGGGGGGTGGTGGGGAGTTGTAGAAGACACACAGTCTGTCCAAAGAACAGACGGCAACTGGGAGGCAGAGTGGGAAGAAATTAGACTTGGGGAGGGCTGGGGCGAGGGGAATTTGTCAACGAGGATGATTTTAAAGCGTGTGTTGGGGAATGGGAAGCCTGTGGAGGGGGAGAGGCTGAAGATGGGGTCGCTAGTGGAATGGGAATTATTAAGATGGGGTGTTGGGTGACCTTTGAGTTTATGGGGTAGAGCCCGGAAGGAAAGCGTTGGAGAAATTGAGCTGGGTAGTGTCGATTGGTGTGGATGAGGGAGAGAGGTAGGGACAGAGGGGGCAGCCTTACTGAAGGTAAAAAGGGGGCACTTGAGTGAGTTCCGTCCAACAGGACAGCAGGGCCTGATGCCTTTGGGCACAAAGTGTCTGGGAGGGAGATGTCTTGCAGCAATTGAGCTGCAGAAAGTACTGGCTCATCCGTGACTTGAGGTAGGAGAGTCTGATGACTGAGAAATCATAGGGTGGTACGGCTATCTGCCATCAGCGTACGTGTGAAAACCAACACAGTGCTTTCAGATAATCTCCATTCTCTCGAATAACAACTGGTATTTAAGTAGGGCCTTTAACATAGGAACAGGAGGAGGCCATTCAGCCCCTCGAGCCTTTAATATAGGAACGGGGGAAAGCCATTCAGCCCCTCGAGCCTGTTCCACCATTATATTAGATCATGGCTGATCTATGAGCTTCGTATGCCTTGATATCCTTATCCAACAAAAATCTATGGATCTCAGGCTTGAAAATGTCAGTTGACTTCCAGCATCCACAGACTTTTGGGGGAGAGAGTTCCAGATGCTGCAAAGGTGGAATTAGGTGCACTTTGTGATGGAGAGGATATGGGATCAGAAACTCAACTTGATCTTGAATAGGGAGATGCCGGTGATGGACTGGGGTTGACAATTGTAAACAATTTTACAACACCAAGTTATAGTCCAGCAATTTTATTTTAAATTCACAAGCTTTCGGAGGCTTCCTCCTTCCTCAGGTAAACATTTACCTGAGGAAGGAGGAAGCCTCCGAAAGCTTGTGAATTTAAAATAAAATTGCTGGACTATAACTTGGTGTTGTAAAATTGTTTACAATGATCTTGAATAGGATGCCAAGGCTGGGTTCAGCCTGAGACAGTGGTGAGGATATAGAGTTTGGGGGGTGGGGGTTAAGACGACGTCTTTGATGTTCCCAATGTTTGGCAAAAGAGTTAAGTGAAATTTACAAGAGAGGAGGGAGAGAGAAAATAGAATTACAGGCCCGTTCGTCTGACATCAGTTGTCAGGAAAATGCTAGAATCCATTATTAAGGAAGTGGTAACAGGGCGCTTAGAAAATCATAATATGATTAGGCAGAGTCACCATCATTTTATAAAAGGGAATTTGTGTTTGATAAATTTATTTGAATTTTTTTTGAGGATGTAACTAGCAGGGTAGATAAAGGGGAACCAGTGGATATAGAATATTTGGATTTTCAAAAGATATTTGATAAGGTGCCACATAAAATGTTCCTCACTTTCATTAGCCCCTGAGTTCCCCACTATTTCTGGTATGCTTTTTGTATCTTCTATTGTGAAGGGGTATGGGGAGAGAGTGGGAATATGGTATTGAGGTCGAAGATCAGCCATGATCATATTGAATGGTGGAACAGGCTCAAAGGGCTGAATGGCCTTCTCCTGCTCCTATTTTCTATGTTTCTATGTAAGACAGATACAAAATATTTGTTTAACGTCTCTGTCATTTCCTTATTCCCCATTATAATTTCTCCTGTCTCAGCCTCTAAGAGACCAACGTTTACTTTTGTTACTCTCTTCCTTTTTACATACTTGTAGAAGCTCTTACAATCTGTTTTTATATTAGATTGATTCCTGGGATGAGAGGATTGTCCTATGAGGAGAGATTGGGTAGAATGGGCCTATACTCTCCGGAGTTTAGAAGAATGAGAGGTGATCTCATTGAAACATATAAGATTCTGAGGGGACTTGACAGGGTAGATGCTGAGAGGTTGTTTCGCCTGGCTGGAGAGTCTAGAACTAGGGGTCATAGTCTCAGGATAAGGGGTCGGTCATTTAGGACTGAGATGAGGAGAAATTTCTTCACTCAGAGGGTTGTGAATCTTTAGAATCCTCTATCCCAGAGGGCTGTGGATGCTCAGTCATTGAGTACATTCAAGGCTGAGATCGATAGATTTTTGGACACAAAGGGATATGGGGATCGGGCGGGAAAGTGGAGTTGAGGTCGAAGATCAGCCATGACCTTATTGAATGGCGGAGCAGGCTCGAGGGGCCATATGGCCTACTCCTATTTCTTATGTTCTTATATTCTTAACTTTGAGTAAGACGACCTACTGAAGTGGGGAAGTGTAGCATGTTCATAATTTCATTACGAGATGACAAGTTATATTGATTGAAATGAGTGAAACCAATTGTAACTGTTGCTCTACTTTAAAACCCTCCTTAAAATTTACCTCTGTCTGAGCTTTTTGTTAACCCTAATATCTCTTACTTTGGGTTGGCATCCATCTTTTCTTTATGCCCGTAGAGCACTTTGGGATATTTTTTCCATGTTAAAGACGCTTTATAAATACGAATTTATGAAAGTTGTTTACTAGTTGTTGAAATTGCAGTTCATCCAAGACCGGATGTCCGACAAACTGATGGGCAATTTGTGGGGGTGGGGCCAGGGGTCGAGAGTGGTGCAGGGCTAGAGCTGGATATCGTCAGTGTGGAAGCTGCCCCTGTGTTTTCGGATGATGTTGCTAAGGGGCCTTATTTAGGTGAGGAAGAGGAGGGGGCCAAGTATGGGGAACTCCAGAGGTGACAGTGGGGAGTTGCATTGCTTTCGCCCAGTGTCTCCAGTGTGGGAGGGAGACCTTCTCTGGATAAACATCAAACAGGCCATCAGCCGCAAGTCTTATTCGGAAACTCCCTTTGCGCCTGTTCCCAGGTTACTCTGCGTCAGGTCATAGTACTTATTAAAAATACATCTGCAGAGCCAGGTTACCAAACAAGCGTGACGCCCTTGCTCTGTGTCTAGATAGCAGAAGGCACAAGGCACATTACCCAATGCAACTTTACCTCCCACCCACCCCCCTCCCCAAAGTGCATCCGGAGGACTTCTCCTCCTGGGCTCTCCTTGTTCTTGGAGATCCCAATCGGGGGGGTGAAGGCAGCCCTGTAACAACCTGATCACAAACCACGTTCTGAGCCTGTGCTATGCAGCTCAGTGTAGTATCGCTTACTGTGTCTTTTAGGACATGCTGTACTTGGCTCGATTTTCTCCCAAGATAAGCTTACAACCAGTGACAGCAGGCAGGAGCTGATTACTCAGTTCTGTTTAGTGAGATCGCCACAATCTGACCTAACCCTAACCCCTCGCCCAGCCTCTCATACAGCACCTGACAAAACCTCCCTTCCTGACCCCTCCTGTTAGCTGATATTGTTAACGGTTCCCTCTCCTCAGGTACTGTCCCCCTCCTCTTCAGATCTGCCGTCATCACACCCCTCAAAAATAACCACCCTTGACCCCTCTGTCCTTGCAAACCCCATCTCCAACCTCCCTTTCCTCTCCAACATCCTTGAACGTGTTGTCACCTCCCAAATCTGTGTCCATCTTTACCCCAACTCCATGTTTGAATCCCTCCAATCAGGTTTCCGGCCCTTATAAAAGTCACAAATGGAATCCTATGTGACTGACCATGGTAAACTATCTCTCCTCATCCTTCTTGACCTGTCTGCAGCCACGGTTGACCACACCATCCTCCTCCAACGCCTCACCTCCGTGTCCAGCTGGGTGGGACTGCCCTCTCCTGGTTCCATTCCTATCCATCCAGTCGTAGCCAGAGAATCACCTGCAATGGCTTCCCTTCTCACTCCCACACCGTTACCTTTGGAGTCCCCCAAGGATCTAACCTTGGCCCCCTCCTATTTCTCATCCCTTGGCGACACGATCCGAAAACACTATGTTGGATTCCACATGTAGGGCAACAACACCCAGCTCTACCTCACCACCACCTCTCTCGATCCCTCCTCTGTCTCTCATTTGTCACACTGCTTATCCGACATGAGCAGAAATTTCCTCCAACTAAATATTGGGAAGACCAAGGCCGTTGTCTTTGGTCCCCGTCACAAACTCCATTCCCTAGCCACCGACTCACAATATGATTGAATTTCGCATTCAGTTTGAGGGAGAGAAGAGTAAGTCTAAGACTAGTGTTTTAAACTTAAATAAGGGCAATTATGAGGGTATGAAGACAGAGCTGGCTAAAGTGAACTGGGAAATTAGGTTAAGGGATAGGTCAGTAGAGATGCAGTGGCAGACATTTAATGAGACATTTCATAACACTCAGCAAAGATACATTCCAGTGAGAAAGAAAGACTCTAGGGGAAGGACGTACTATCCATGGCTAACTAAGAAAGTTATAGATAGTATCAAATTGAAAGAAAAAGCATACAATTCCGTGAAGATTAGTGGCAGGTCAGATGCTTGGACAGAATATAAAAAACAGCAAAGAATGACAAAGAATAATAAGGAGGGAGAAATTAGAGTACGAGAGAAAGCTAGCTAGAAATATTAAAACAGATAGGAACATAGGAACAGGAGTAGGCCATTCAGCCCCTCGTGCCTGCTCCGCCATTCGATAAGATTATGGCTGATCTGTGATCTAACTCCATATACCTGCCTTTGGCCCATATCCCTTAATACCTTTGGTTGCCAAAAAGCTATCTATCTCCCATTTAAATTTAGCAATTGAGCTAGTATCAATTGCCGTTTGCGGAAGAGAGTTCCAAACTTCTTCCACCCTTTGTGTGTAGAAATGTTTTCTAATCTCGCTCCTGAAAGGTCTGGCTCTAATTTTTAGACTGTGCCCCCTACTCCTAGAATCCCCAACCAGCGGAAATAGTTTCTCTCTCTCCACCCTATCTGTTCCCCTTAATATCTTATAAACTTTGATCAGATCACCCCTTAACCTTCGAAACTCCAGAGAATACAACCCCAATTTGTGTAATCTCTCCTCGTAACTTAACCCTTGAAGTCCGGGTATCATAGTAAGAGTTTCTACAGGTATTTAAAAAGGAAGAGTAAGTAAAGTGAGCATTGGTCCTCTCGAGAGAGAGTCTGGGGAATCAATAATGGAGAATAAGGAAATGGCGGATGAATTGAACAGATATTTTGCGTCCGTCTTCACTGTAGAGGATACAAATAACATGCCAGAAATAATTATGAATCAAGAGGTGAAAGGGAGGGAGGAACTTAAAACATTTACAATCACCGGGGAAAGGGTTCTGAAAAAATTAGAACTAAAAGCTGACAAGTCCCCAGGTCCTGACGGACTTTATCCTAGGGTCTTAAAAGAAGTGGCTGCAGAGATAGTAGATACATTGGTATTAATTTTCCAAAATTCCCTAGATTCTGGAAGGGTCCTATCAGATTGGAAAATAGCGAATGTAACTCCTCTATTCAAGAAAGGAGGGAGACAGAAAGCAGGAAACTACAGGCCTGTTTGCTTAACATATGTCATAGGGAAAATGCTAGAATCTATTATTAAGGAGGTTATGGCAGGGCACTTAGAAAATCTCAGTGCAATCAGGCAGAGTCAGCACAGCTTTGTGAAAGGGAAATTGTGTTTGACTAATTTATTAGAGTTCTTTGAGGAAGTAACAAGCAACGTGGATAAAGGGGACCCTGTGGATGTGGTACACTTGGATTTCCAGAAGGCTTTTGATAAGGTGCCACATCAAAGGCTACTACACAAAATAGGAGCTCATGGTGTTGTAGGGGGTGGTGGTGTGTGTCAGCTTCGCCTCTGACTTCTGAGCGAATCGTTCCCACTCCCTGGGTTCTAGACCTTGGACTTATTTGGGGGTTGTGACAAAGTGCAGCAGGCTACTGGTTTTGGTGCAAGAAACTTTGACCTTTATTCAAGAGAGAAAATACAACACAACAATCTTAACACTCTAATAAAATGGGGAATGCTTCGGTACACACGAGGGAAATTACAGTAGAAAGATACCTCACCCCTCCCAATCCCACTGTACTAGCTAAGGGCCAGAGATAATGCTCACCAAACGAATCCTTGACAGTAATTCACCCAGAGGTAAGTCAGAAATAGATTGTAGAGTGGAAACTTTGCGGATCTTCGGTTTTCTCCCGAGTTGGTTTTCTTTGGTCGCGGTGGCCCAATATTACCCGGTTGGTTGGTGGCAATATTCGGTTGGTTGTTTCGTAAGGCCCTTGTTGCCGCGAGGTGTCTGATGGTCACTGGGGCTGTTGCTCTGGTTTCTTGTGAGTGTCGGCCTGCTTCTAGAGCTGCTGGCCTTCTCTCTGTTGCCCCCTCGTCTTGTTGAACTGTCGCCTCCCGAGCTGTTGAACAATCCTTTGCCCTTGTAGGTCTGGCTGACCGGTTCTCTCACATAGGCTTCGTTGGTTTCGCTGGAAAACTGCTCTCCTTCCAGATACAGGCAGAACAAGACAAGCAGCACACAAGCGCCAGCAAGAACAAGAGAGAGAGAGCCAGAGAGGTTTCGAGTTTCCACTTTTATATCCCTCCCTTACAATGGTCTTCGTCACTTTAAACAGACATGAAGTGTTCTTTTTTTAAAACAGTTCTTACAAAGTCCTTAAGAATCTTTGATGGCTTTTTGATGGTCCCTCATCATGTTGCAATTGCTTCTCCCCATGGGTCATTGTTAATTCCGATTTTTAGAGCTTGTCACACAAGGCTTCCTTTTGTATCCAACGTCCTAGGTGTTGATCGGTTTTGCTTTAAAACAAAGACATGGCACCACCATGTCTGGAGCAGTTGCCTCTTTCAATGGCAGTGAGTGTTGACCACCTGCTGTAGGTTTTGCATTAAAACAGACATGTCTGAAGCAGTAATTCTCCCACATTCCACTGTGTGTGTGTTGTTGATTTCGTCTGACCTCTCACCTATCCTTCCATCTTAGGATTTTGGTCAATGGCCAAAGTTTTCCATACCCACGGAAAAGGTGAATTTCTTTAGGGTTTTTCTCCGGGTTTTGGGGGATCTGTGAATTTTGAGAATCTTACAGTGTAGGGGGTAACGTATTAGCATGGATAAAGGATTGGTTAGCTAACAGGAAACAGAGAGTAGGCATAAATGGGTCATTTTCAGGTTGGCAAGATGCAACGAGTGGAGTGCCACAGGGATCAGTGCTTGGACCTCAACTATTTACAATCTATATCAATGACTTGGATGAAGGGACCGAATGTATGGTTGCTAAATTTGCTGATGACACAAAGGTAGGTAGGAAAGTAAGTTGTGAAGAGGACATAAGGAGTCTGCAAAGGGATATAGATAGGTTAAGTGAGTGGACAAAAATTTGGCAGATGGAGTATAATGTGGGAAAATGTGAACTTGTCCACTTTGGCAGGAGGAATAGAAAAGCAGTATATTATTTAAATGGAGAGAGATTGCAGAACTCTGGGGTTCAGAGGGATCTGGGTGTCCTAGTACATGAATCACAAAAAGTTAGTATGCAGGTACAGCAAGTGATTAGAAAGACAAATGGAATGTTGTCATTTATTGCAAGGGGAATGGAATATAAAAGTAGAGATGTTTTGCTAGTTGTACAGGGCATTGGTGAGACCACATCTAGAATACTGTGTGCAGTTTTTGTCTCATTATTTACGAAAGGACATAATTGATTTAGAGGTGGTTCAGAGAAGGTTCACTCGACTGATTCCTGGGATGAGGGGGTTATCTTATGAGGAAAGGTTGGACAAGTCGGGCCTGTATACACTGGAGTTTAGAAGAATGAGAGGTGATCACTAGAAGGGGTAGATGCTGAGAGGATGTTTCCCCTTGTGGGAGAGACTAGAACTAGGGGCCACAGTTTAAAAATAAGGGGTCTCCCATTTAAGATGGAGATGAGGAGAAATTTTTTTTCCAAGGGTCTTGAGTCTGTGGAACTCCCTTCCCCAGAGAGCGGTGGAGGCAGGGTCATTGAATATTTTTAAGGCTGATTAACAAGGGAGTCAAAGGTTATAGTAGGTAGACGGGAAAGTAGGTTTGAGCTCACAATCAGATCAGCCATAATCTTATCAAATGGCAGAGCAGACTCGAGGGGCCGAATGGCCTACACCTGCTCTTAATTTGTATGCTCGTATGGCTCCATCCCTCTTCCTGGCCACTGTCTGAGGCTGAATCAGAACGTTCGCAGCCTTGGCGTCCTATTTGACCCTGAGCTGAGCTTCCGACCACATATCCTCTCCATCACCAAGACCGTCTACTTCCACCTCCGTAACATCACCATCTCCGCCTCTGCCTCAGTTTATCTCCTGCTGCAACCCTCATCCATGCCTTTGTTACCTCTAGACTTGACTATTCCAATGTTCTCCTGGCCGGTCTCCCACTTTCCACCCTCCATAATCTTGAGCTCATCGAAAACTCTGCTGCCCGTATCCTAACTCGCACCAAGTCCCACTCACCCATCACCCCCTGTGCTCACTAACCTACATTGGCTCCCGGTCCGGCAACACCTCAATATTAAAATTCTCTCCATGGCCTCTCCCCTCACGACCTCTGTGACCCCCTCCAGCCCGACAACCCTCCAAGATCTCTGCGCTGCTCCAATTCTGCCCTCTTGCGCGTTCCCCAATTTCCATCTCCCGCCTTTGGCGGCCGTGCCCTCAGTTGCCTAGGCCCTAAGCTCTGGAATTGTCTCCCTAAACCCTTCCACCTGTCTCTCCCTTCATTTAAGACGCTCCTCAAAACCTACCTCGTTGACCAAGCTTTTGGTCACCTGTGCTAATATCTCCTTATGTGGCTCGGAGTCAAATTTTGTCTGATAATCACTCCTGTGTAGCGCCCTGGGTACGTTTTATGATGTTAAAGGCTCTGTATAAATGCAAGTAGTTATTGTTGAAGGAAGAATGAAATAACTCATGTTTATAAAGCATCTTCCATGTCCAGACAATATTCCAGAACACTTAACAGCCAATGAAGAATAGTCAGATGTGTAAGCTAATTAGTGCACTGTAAGCTGTAAGCCGTGTCTCAGTGGGTCACACTCTCACCTCTTGATCACATAATCCAGGCTGACACTACTGGGGGAGCGCCGCGCCGTCGGAGGGGCGGTACCGGGGGAGCGCCGCGCCGTCGGAGGGGCGGTACCGGGGGAGCGCCGCGCCGTCGGAGGGGCGGTACCGGGGGAGCGCCGCGCCGTCGGAGGGGCGGTACCGGGGGAGCGCCGCGCCGTCGGAGGGGCGGTACCGGGGGAGCGCCGCGCCGTCGGAGTGTCAGTAGAATCATAGAAAATTTACGGCACAAAAGGAGGCCATTTGGCTCATTGTGTCCGCGCCGTCCGAAAATGAGCCACCCAGCCTAATCCCACTTTCCAGCACTTGGTCCGTAGCCCTGTAGGTTACGGCTCTTCAGGTTCACATCCAGGTACTTTTTAAATGAGTTGAGGGTTTCTGCCTCTCCCACCCTTTCAGGCAGTGAGTTCCAGACCCCCATCACCCTCTGGGTGAAAAAATTTCTCCTCAGCTCCCCTCTAATCCATCCACCAATCACTTTAAATCTATGCCCCCTGGTCACTGACCCCTCTGCTAAGGGAAATAGGTCCTCCCTATCCACTCTATCTAGTCCCATCATAATTTTATATACCTCAATTAAATCTCCCCTCAGCCTCCTTTGTTCCAAAGAAAATAACCCCAGCCTATCCCAATCTTTCCTCATAGTTAAAATTCTCCAGCCCTGGCAACATTCTCATAAATCTCCTCTGTACCCTCTCTAGTGCAATCACATCTTTCCTGTAATGTGGTGACCAGAACTGTACGCAGTACTCAAGCTGTGGCCTAACCAGTGTTTTATACAGTTCCAGCATAACCTCCCTGCTCTTATATCCTATGCCTCAGCTAATAAAGGAAAGTATCCCGTATGCCTTCTTAACCACCTTATCTACCTGTCCTGCTACCTTCAGGAATCTGTGGACATGCACTCCAAGGTCCCTCACTTCCTCTACACCTCTCAGTATCCTCCCATTTATTGTGTACTCCCTTTTCAAGGAAGCTTCTGTCAGACACCAAGAGCTCAATACTACAGAAAGCCTAGAGAGTATAGAAAGTGCAAGGGTGAAATTAAAAAGGAAATTAGGAAAGCAAAGAGAGGGCATGAAAAAATACTGGTAAGTAAAATCAAGGAAAACTCAAAGATGTTTTATAAATACATTAAGGAAAGAGTAGGGCCTATTAGAGACCAAAAAGGTCTCCTTTTTGCCTTATCTTTGCTTTCCTTTTTTGCCTTATCTTACCCTGTGTGCTCCTTGTCATCAGGGGGCTCTAGATTTGGCAGCCCCACCCTTTTTTCTTTGTGGGAACATGTTTACTCTGAACCCCTTGAATGCCTCCCACTGCTCTGACACTGATTTACCTTCAAGTAGCTGTTTCCAGTCCACTTTTGCTAAATCACTTCTCAGCTTTGTAAAATTTGCCTTTCCCCAATTGAGAACTTTTACTCCTGTTCTATTTCTGTCCTTTTCTATAACTATGCTAAATCTAACTGAATTATGATCATTACCACCAAAATGCTCTCCCACTGATACTCCTTCCACCTGCCCAGCTTCATTCCCTAAAACTAAGTCCAGAACTGCCCCCTCTCTTGTTGGGTTTGCTACGTACTGGCTAAAAAAGTTCTCCTTAAAGCAATTTAAGAATTCTGCGCCCTCTATACCTTTCACACTGATTCTATCCCAGTTAACATTAGGGTAGTTGAAATCCCCTACTATTACTGCCCTATTGGTTTTGCACTGCTCAGAAATTTGCCAACATATTTGCTCTTCTATCTCCCTCTGACTGTTTAGGGGTCTATAATACACTCCCAGCAGTATGACTGCCCCTTTTTTGTTCTTTAGCTCAACCCATATGGCCTCATTTGATGATCCTTCTAACATATCATCCCCCTCACAGCTGTAATTATTTCATAGCAAGATCCCACAGCAACAACAACTTGCATTTATACAGCAACTTTACATAGTAAAACATCACAAGGTGCTTCATGGGAGCGATTATCAAACAAAATTTGACACTGAATCACATAAGCAGACATTAAGACAGGTTACCAAAAGCTTGCTCAAAGAGGTAGGTTTTAAGGAGAGTCTTAAAGGAGGAGAGAATGGTGGAGAGGTTTAGGGAGGGAATTCCAGAGCTTAGGGCCGAGGCAGCTGAAGGCACAGCCGCCAATGGTGGAGCGATTAAAATCGGGGCTTCGCAAGAGGCCAGAATTGGAGGAGGGTAGAGAACTCGGAGGGTTGTGGGGCTGGAGGAGATTACAAAAATAGGGAGGGGCAAGGCCATAGAGGGATTTGAAAACAAGGATGAGAATTTTAAAATCGAGGTGTTCCCGGACCGGGAGCCAATGTAGGTCAGCGAGCACAGGGGGTGATGGGTGAACGGGACTTGGTGCGAGTTAGGATACGGGCAGCAGAGTTTTGGAGGAGCTGAAGTTTATGGAGGGTGGAAGATGGGGGGCCGGCCAGGAGGGCATTGGAATAGTCAAGTCTGGAGGTAACAAAACCATGAATGAGAGTTTTAGCAGCAGATTAGCTGAGGCAGGGGCGGAGACGGGCGCTGTTACGGAGGTGGAAGTAGGTGGTCTTGGTGATGGAATGGATATGTGGTCGGAAGCTCATCTCAGGGTCAAATATGACACCATGGTTGAGAATGGTCTGGTTCAGCCTCAGACAGTGGCCAGGGAGAGGGATGGAATCATTGTCTAGGGAACGGAGATTGTGGCGGGGACCGAAGACAATGGCTTCGGTCTTCCCAATATTTAGTTGGAGGAAATTTCTGCTCATCCAATACTGGATGTCTGACAAGCAGCACAACAAATGAGAGACAGTGGAGGGGTCGAGAGAGGTGGTGGTGAGGTAGAGCTGAGTGTTGTCAGCGTATGTGTGGAATCTGACGTGTTTTCGAATGATGTTGCTGAGGGGCAGCATATAGATGAGAAATAGGAGGGGGCCAAGGATAGCTACATGGGGTACTCCAGAGGTAACGGTGCAGGAATAGAAGCCATTGATTCTCTGGCTACGACTGGATAGATAAGAATGGAACCAGGTGAGCGCAGTCCCAACCAGCTGGACCACGGAGGAGAGGCGTTGGAGGAGGATGGTGTGGTCAACCATGGCTGCAGACAGGTCAAGAAGGATGAGGAGAGATAATTTACCATAGTCACAGTCACATAGGATGTCATTTGTGATTTTGATAAGGGCTGTTTTAATACTGTGGCGGGGCAGAAACCTGTTTGGAGGGATTCAAACCTGGAGTTGTGGGAAAGATGGGCACGGATTTGGGAGGCGACAACACGTTAAAGGACGTTGGAGGAAAGGGAGGTTGGAGATGGGGTGTTAGTTTGCAAGGACAGAGGGGTCAAGGGTGGGTTTTTTGAGGAGGGGGGTGATGACGGCAGATTCGAATGCAAGGAGCATAGTACCCGAGGAGAGGGAACAATATCAGCTAGCATGGGGGCCAGGAAGGGAAGTTGGGTGGTCAGTAGTTTAGTGTGAATAGAGTTGAGGGATAATTGACCAGATAATCTGTTTTTTTAGTGATGTTGGTTGAGGGATAAATATTGGCCAGGACACTGGGGAGAACTCCCCTGCTCTTCTTCGATTAGTGGCCATGGGATCTTTTATGCCCACCTGATGGAGCCTCGGTTTAACATCTCATCCAAAAGATGACACCTCCAACAGTGCAGCACTCCCTCAGAACAGCACTGCAATGTCGGTCTGGATTATGTGCTCAAGTCTCTGGAGTGGGACTTGAGCCCACGACCTTCTGACTAATAGGAAGGAGTACTATAAATCAAATTAATATGAGCCCGTTATTGCAGTGACATGCATGCTTCTAAAAACTCAAAACCTCCCTGATGTTGCTGGTTTGTTGCTGTGATACAGTTCCACAGACTCTGGTATCTTCCACTATAAGTGATTCAGTTGGTAGCATTCTTGCCTCTGAGTCCGAAGATTGTGGGTTCAAGTCCGACTGCAGAGACTTAGGAATATAGGAATAGGAGGAGGCTATTCAGTCCCATCAGCCTGTCCCGCCATTAAATAGAATATGGCTGATCTGTATCTTAACTCCATCTGTCCGTCTTGGTTCCGTAACTCTTAATACCCTTGCCTAACAAAAATTTATCATCCTCAGTTTTGAAATTTTCAGTTGGCCCCCCAGCCTCAACAGCTTTTTGGGGAGAGAGTTCCAGATTTCCACTCCCCTTTGTGTGAAGAAGTGCTTCCTTGTTCTTTCTCTCTATCTACCCTATCGAATCCTTTAATCATCTTAATCAACTCAATGAGATCACTCCTTAATCTTCTATACTCGAGGGAATGCAAGCCCAGTCGATGCAACCTGTCCTCATAATTTAACCCTTTTAACCCTGCAATCACAAAAACACATAATCCAGGCCGACACTCTCAGTGCCATACTGAGGGAGTGCCGCACTGTCGGAAGTGCCATCTTTCGGATGAGACGTTAAACCGTAGCCCCCATCTTTCCTCTCGGGAACATAAAAGATTCCATGGCACTATTCGAAGAAAAGTAGGGGCGTTCTCCTGGTTCACCTTCAATCAACATCATGAAAAGACAGATTAGTTGGTCGTTCACCTTTTTTGCTGTTTGTGGGATCTTGCTGTGTGCACAATTAGCTGCTGCATTTGGCTACACAACAGAGGCCTGGACTAAAAATCCAGAGTCATGAGTTCAAATCCTGCCATGGCAGCTGGCGAATTTAAATTCAATTAATTAAATTCAATTAATTAAATAAGAATCTGGAATTAAAATACTAGTATCAGTAATGGTGGCCATGAAACTACCGGATTGTCGTAAAAACCCATCTGGTTCACTAATGTCCTTTAGGGAAGGAAACCTGCCGTCCTTACCCGGTCTGGCCTATATGTGACTCCAGACCCACAGCAATGTGGTTGATTCTTAATTGCCCTCTGAAATGGCCGAGCAAGCCACTCAGTTGTAAAATCTCGCTACGAAAAGTCATAATAAGAATAAAACCGGACGGACCACCTGGCATCGGACCACTAGGCACCGGACACGACCAGGGCAAACTAAACCCAGTCGACCCTGCAAAGTCCTCCTCACTAACATCTGGGAACTTGTGCCAAAATTGGGAGAGCTGTCCCACGGACTGGTCAAGCAACAGCCTGACATAGCCATACTCACAGAATCATACCTTTCAGCCAACGTCCCAGACTCTTCCATCACCATCCCTGGGTATGTCCTGTCCCACCGGCAGGACAGACCCACCAGAGGTGGCGGTACAGTGATATACAGTCAGGAGGGAGTGGCCCTGGGAGTCCTCAACATTGACTCTGGACCCCATGAAATCTCATGGCATCAGGTCAAACATGGTCAAGGAAACCTCCTGCTGATTACCACCTACCGTCCTCCCTCAGCTGATGAATCAGTCCTCCTCCATGTTGAGCACCACTTGGAGGGAGCACTGAGAGTAGCAAGGGCACAAAATGTACTCTGGGTGGGGGACTTCAATGTCCATCACCAAGAGCGGCTCGGTAGCACCACGACTGACCGAGCTGGCCGAGTCCTGAAGGACATAGCTGCCAGACTGGGCCTGTGACAGGTGGTGAGCGAACCAACACGAGGGAAAAACTTACTTGACCTCGTCCTCACCAATCTACCTGTCGCAAATGCATCTGTCCATGACAGTATTGGTAGGAGTGACCACCGCACAGTCCTCGTGGAGACGAAGTCCCGTCTTCACACTGAGGACACCATCCAACGTGTTGTGTGGCACTACCACCATGCTAAATGGGATAGATTCAGAACAGATCTAGCAGCTCAAAACTGGGCATCCATGAGGCACTGTGGGCCATCAGCAGCAGCAGAATTGTATTCCAGCACAATCTGTAACCTCATGGCCTGGCATATTCCTCACTCTACCATTACCAACAAGCCAGGGGATCAACCCTGGTTCAATGAGGAGTGTGGAAGAGCATGCCAGGAGCAGCACCAGGCGTACCTAAAAATGAGGTGCCAACCTGGTGAAGCTACAACTCAGGACTACGTACATGCTAAACAGCGGAAGCAACATGCCATAGACAGAGCTAAGCGATTCCACAACCAACGGATCAGATCAAAGCTCTGCAGTCCTGCCACATCCAGTCATGAATGGTGGTGGACAATTAAACAACTAACGGGAGGAGGAGGCTCTGCAAACATCCCTATTCTCAATGATGGCGGAGTCTAGCACGTGAGTGCAAAAGACAAGGCTGAAGCGTTTGCAACCATCTTCAGCCAGAAGTGCAGAGTAGATGATCCATCTCGGCCTCCTCCTGATATCCCCACCATCACAGAAGCCAGTCTTCAGCCAATTCGATTCACTCCACGTGATATCAAGAAAGGGCTGAGTGCACTGGATACAGCAAAGGCTATGGGCCCCAACAACATCCCAGCTGTAGTGCTGAAGACTTGTGCTCCAGAACTAGCTGCGCCTCTAGCCAAGCTGTTCCAGTACAGCTACAACATTGGCATCTACCCGACAATGTGGAAAATTGCCCAGGTATGTCCTGTCCACAAAAAGCAGGACAAATCCAATCTGGCCAATTACCCCCCCACCAGTCTACTCTCAATCATCAGCAAAGTGATGGAAGGTGTCATCGACAGTGCTATCAAGTGGCACTTACTCACCGGTAACCTGCTCACCGATGCTCAGTTTGGGTTCCGCCAGGACCACTCGGCTCCAGACCTCATTACAGCCTTGGTCCAAACATGGACAAAAGAGCTGAATTCCAGAGGTGAGGTGAGAGTGACTGCCCTTGACATCAAGGCAGCATTTGACCGAGTGTGGCACCAAGGAGCCCAAGTAAAATTGAAGTCAATGGGAATAGGGGGAAAACTCTCCAGTGGCTGGAGTCATACCTGGCACAAAGGAAGATGGTAGTGGTTGTTGGAGGCTAATCATCTCAGCCTCTGGGCATTGCTGCAGGAGTTCCTCAGGGCAGTGTCCCAGGCCCAACCATCTTCAGCTGCTTCATCAATGACCTTCCCTCCATCATAAGGTCAGAAATGGGGATGTTCGCTGCTGATTGCACAGTGTTCAGTTCCATTCGCACCCCCTCAGATAATGAAGCAGTCCGAGCCCGCATGCAGCAAGACCTGGACAACATCCAGGCTTGGGCTGATAAGTGGCAAGTAACATTCGCGCCAGATAAGTGCCAGGCAATGACCATCTCCAAGAAGAGAGAGTCTAACCACCTCCCCATTACATTCAACGGCATTACGATCGCCGAATCCCCCACCATCAACATCCTGGGGCGTCACCATTGACCAGAAACTTAACTGGACCAGCCATATAAATACTGTGGCTACGAGAGCAGGTCAGAGGCTGGGTATTCTGCGGCGAGTGACTCACCTCCTGACTTCCCAAAGCCTTTCCACCATCTACAAGGCACAAGTCAGGAGTGTGATGGAATACCCTCCACTTGCTTGGATGAGTGCAGCTCCAACAACACTCAAGAAGCTCGACACCATCCAAGATAAAGCAGCCCGCTTGATTGGCACCCCATCCACCACCCTAAACATTCACTCCCTTCACCACCGGTGCACAGTGGCTGCAGTGTGTACCATCCACAGGAAGCACTGCACCAACTCGCCAAGGCTTCTTCGACAGCAACTCCCAAACCCACAACCTCTACCACCTAGAAGGACAAGAGCAGCAGGCACATGAGAACAACACCACCTGCACGTTCCCCTCCAAGTTATACACCATCCCGTCTTGGAAATATATCGCCGTTCCTTCATCGTCGCTGGGTCAAAATCTTGGAACTCCCTTCCTAACAGCACAGTGGGAGAACCTTCACCACACGGACTGCAGCGGTTCAAGAAGGCGGCTCACCACCACCTTCTCAAGGGCAATTCAGGATGGGCAATAAATGCCGGCCTCGCCAGTGATGCCCACATCCCATGAACGAATAAAAAAAAAAGCACGTCCAAAGTCATTCATTGGCTGTTGAGACATCTTGCAGGCATGACGAAGTGTTATATAAATGCAAAATTCTTCTTACAGTACCTCACCCCAAGGGGTCACTCGTCACGTGAGTTCTGGCCAGATGATGTCAGTGAGGGAGGTTGTGAGTTTGTCTTCTCCTGGGGGAGAGGGTGAGGGTAGATGGGTTGGAGGTGCCCAATAGGCTGTAGACGGTGGTGGAGATAAGGAACTGGTTGGAAATGGATCTTATCTGTGATTGTGACCTCGAAGATGGAGAGGGGTTGCAGGGTGATGAGGTTGAGCGAGTCACCATGGGTGTGGGTGGGAGACTAATGTCCGTCGTGTGGTTGCGTGAGGGCAAGAGGGATGAAAACTGGAGGAGAGGAGACAGAGTGAGATTGGCACAGGTTGAAATTGGTGAGCTACAGGAGTACTACATAGAATTCACAGCACAGAAACAGGCCATTCAGCCCAACAGGTCCATGCCAGTTTTTATGCTCCACACGAGCCCCCTCCCACCCTTCTTCATCTTACCCTATCAGCATATCCTTCTATTCCTTTCTCTGTCATGTATTTATCCAGTTTCCCCTTAAATGCATCTGTGCTAGTCGCCTCAACTACTCCTTGTGGGAGCAAGTTCCACATTCTCACCACTCTCTGGGTAAAGAAGTTTCTCCTGAATTCCCTATTGGATTTATTAATGACCATCTTATATTTATGACCCCTAGTTCTGGTCTCCCCCACAAGTGGAAACTTGTTACGTAGTCAAATGCAGCAACCATTTGGCACATAGTGAGGTAACCATTCCATGATTCATTCTATGATTCTGTCTTATATTTATGGCCCCTAGATCTGGTCTCCCTGACAAATGGAAACATTTTCTGTACGTCTACCCTATGAAACCCTTTCATTATCGTAAAGGCCTCTATCAGGTCACCCCTCAGCCTTCTCTTTTCTAGAGAAGATATGGTAATGTAGTGGTTACTTTACTAGACTAAAAATCTAGAGAACGTGAGTTCAAATCCCACCATGGCAGTTTGAGAATTTGAGTTCAGTTTTTTAAAAAAAACGCCTGGGAATAAAAAGCCAGGATCAGTAAAAGTGACCATGAAGCTGTCAGATTGTTGTTAAAATCCCAACTGGTTGATTAATGTCCCTTTAGGGAAGGAAACCTGCTGTCCTTACCCGGTCTGGGCCTATATGTGACTCCAGACCCACACTAACATGGTTGACTCCTAACTGCATTCTGATGTGTCCTAGCAAGACACAGTTGTATCATATGAACATAAGAAATAGGAGCAGGAGTAGGCCATATGGCCCCTCGAGCCTGCTCCGCCATTTAATCAGATCATGGCCGATCTTTGACCTCAACTCCACTTTCCTGCCCGATCAAACCAGTTACCCAGCGGTTCAAGAAGGCGTCTCACCACCACCTTCTCGAGGGCAGCCAGCGATGGGCAATAAATGCCGGCCTTGCCAGCAACGCCCACATCCCGAGAATGAAGAATAATTTTGGTGAGCTTGGGAAGGTGGCAGAAATGAAAGGAATTGAGATGGGCTTAGAGTGGCAGATGCTCAAACTTGAGGAAGGTGCTAGAGGAGTAGGGCAGATCCAAGATAGACATGGAGACTGATCCAAACCTAGACTCTCCCTCCATGTGTGTAGATGTGATTGGCAGGTCTAGGGAGGATAAGACTTGGCTGTGATGTCACCTGTGGTTGAATATCTTGCTGAGATTGATTATCTGGGCTCACACATGAAGAGTAACCACAAGGGTGAGACATGGTGGTGGGGGGGGCAGAGGGCAGGGGGCAATGCCCATGGAACTGTACCCAACAAGGAGTCAGTACCTTTAAGGAGCATTCTGGGGGGAAAAGTGAAGATTTGGGAAAGAAACACTGAGGTTGGACTGAGCACGTGCACCAGGCTGAGACTGGGACAACGGGGAGCCATGCTGCCCCCTCAGTGGCAACTGTGCTCATGTCGCCTCCAGCGCCCTCTCCTGTTTGAATGGACAGGTTTCTCCCCCCACCCGAACACGCTGACCCGTGCTGGGCGACAGTCTCACGGGTTCGAACTGCCCTCCAACTGGCCATTCCTTGTGTGTGAACGCTCCCTCTCTCTCTCTCTGTCCCATTCTCTGTCTCTCTCTCTCTCTCTCTGTCCCATTCTCTCTCGCTCTCTCTCTGTCCCATTCTCTGTCTTGCTCTCTCTCTCTCTGTCCCATTCTCTGTCTCTCTCTCTCTGTCCCATTCTCTGTCTCTCTCACTCTCTCTCTGTCCCATTCTTTGTCTCTCTCTCTCTGACCCATTCTCTGTCTCCCTCTCTCTGTCCCATTCTCTGTCTCTCTCTCTCTCTGTCCCATTCTATGTCTCTCTCTCTCTGTCCCATTCTCTGTCTCTCTCTCTCTCTGTCCCATTCTCTGTCTCTCTCTCTCTGTCCCATTCTCTGTCTCTCTCTCTGTCCCATTCTCTGTCTCTCTCTCTGTCCCATTCTCTGTCTCTCTCTCTGTCCCATTCTCTGTCTCTCTCTCTCTCTGTCCCATTCTCTGTCACGCTCTCTCTCTCTCTCTGTCCCATTCTCTGTCTCTCTCTCTCTCTGTCCCATTCTCTGTCTCTCTCTCTCTCTCTGTCCCATTCTCTGTGTGTCTCTCTCTCTGTCCCATTCTCTGTCTGTCTCTCTCTCTCTGTCCCACTCTCTGTCTGTCTGTCTCTCTCTGTCCCATTCTCTGTCTCTCTCTCTGTCCCATTCTCCGTCTCTCTCTCTGTCCCATTCTCTGCCTCTCTCTCTCTCTCTCTGTCCCATTCTCTGTCTCTCTCTCTGTGTCCCATTCTCTGTGTGTGTCTCTCTGTCCCATTCTCTCTCTCTCTCTCTCTCTCTGTCCCATTCTCTGTCTCTCTCTCTCTCCCTCTGTCCCATTCTCTGTCTCTCTCTCTCTCTCTGTCCCATTCTCTGTCTCTCTCTCTCTGTCCCATTCTCTGTCTGTCTCTCTCTTTGTCCCATTCTCTGTCTCTCTCTCTCTCTCTCTGTCCCATTCTCTGTCTCTCTCTCTCTGTCCTATTCTCTGCCTCTCTCTCTCTCTCTCTCTGTCCCATTCTCTGTCTCTCTCTCTGTCCCATTCTCTGTCTCTCTCTCTCTCTGACCCATTCTCTCTCTCTCTCTGACCCATTCTCTCTCTCTCTCTGTCCCATTCTCTGTGTGTGTCTCTCTCTCTGTCCCATTCTCTGCCTCTCTCTCTCTTTGTCCCATTCTCTGTCTCTCTCTCTCCCTCTGTCCATTCTCTGTCTCTCTCTCCCTCTCTGTCCCATTCTCTGTCTCTCTCTCTCTCTCTGTCCCATTCTCTGTCTGTCTCTCTCTTTGTCCCATTCTCTGTCTCTGTCTCTCTCTCTGTCCCATTCTCTGTCTCTCTCTCTCTGTCCCATTCTCTGTCTCTGTCTCTGTCTCTCTCTGTCCCATTCTCTGTCTCTCTCTCTCTCTGTCCTATTCTCTGCCTCTCTCTCTCTCTCTCTGACCCATTCTCTCTCTTTCTCTCTGTCCCATTCTCTGTCTCTCTCTCTCCATCTGTCCCATTCTCTGTCTCTCTCTCTCTCTTCTCTCTGTCTCTCTCTCTCTGTCCGCATTCTCTGTCTCTCTCTCTCTCTGTCCCATTATCTGTCTCTCTCTCTGTCCCATTCTCTGTCTCTCTCTCTCTCTCTCTGTCCCATTCTCTGTCTCTCTCTCTGTCCCATTCTCTGTCTCTCTCTCTCTCTGTCCCATTCTCCGTCTCTCTCTCTCTGTCCCATTCTCTGTCTCTCTCTCTCTGCCCCATTCTCTCGTCTCTCTCTCTCTCTCTGTCCCATTCTCTGTCTCTCTCTCTCTCTGTCCCATTCTCTGTCTCTCTCTCTCTCTGTCCCATTCTCTGTCTCTCTCTCTCTCTGTCCCATTCTCTGTCTCTCTCTGTCCCATTCTCTGTGTGTGTCTCTCTCTCTGTCCCATTCTCTGTCTCTCTCTCTATCCCATTCTCTCTCTCTCTCTCTCTCTCTGTCCCATTCTCTGTCTCTCTCTCTCTCTCTGTCCCATTCTCTGTCTCTCTCTCTCTTGTCCCATTCTCTGTCTCTCTCTCTCTCTCTCTGTCCCATTCTCTGTCTCTCTCTCTCTCTGTTCCATTCTCTGTGTGTGTCTCTCTCTTCTGTCCCATTCTCTGTCTCTCTCTCTTCTTTGTCCCATTCTCTGTCTCTCTCTCTCTCTCTGTCCCATTCTCTGCCTCTCTCTCTCTCTCTGTCCCATTCTCTGTCTCTGTCTCTCTCTCTGTCCCATTCTCTGTCTCTCTCTCTCTCTCTCTCTCTGTCCTATTCTCTGTCTCTCTCTCTCTCTGTCCCATTCTCTGTCTCTCTCTCTGTCCCATTCTCTGTCTCTCTCTCTCTCTCTCTGTCCCATTCTCTGTGTGTGTCTCTCTCTCTGTCCCATTCTCTGTCTCTCTCTCTCTCTCTGTCCCATTCTCTGTCTCTCTCTCTCTCCATCTGTCCCATTCTCTGTCTCTCTCTCTCTGTCCCATTCTCTGTCTCTCTCTCTCTCTGTCCCATTCTCTGTCTCTCTCTCTCTCTGTCCCATTCTCTCTCGCTCTCTCTCTCTGTCCCATTCTCTGTCTCTCTCTCTCTGTCCCATTCTCTGTCTCTCTCTCTCTCTGGCCCATTCTCTGTCTCTCTCTCTCTCTGTCCCATTCTCTGTCTCTCTCTCTCTCTGTCCCATTCTCTGTCTCTCTCTCTCTCTCTGGCCCATTCTCTGTCTCTCTCTCTATCCCATTCTCTCTCTCTCTCTCTCTCTCTGTCCCATTCTCTGTCTCTCTCTCTCTTCTCTGTCCCATTCTCTGTCTCTCTCTCTCTGTCCCATTCTCTGTCTCTCTCTCTCTCTCTCTGTCCCATTCTCTGTCTCTCTCTCTCTCTGTTCCATTCTCTGTGTGTGTCTCTCTCTCTGTCCCATTCTCTGCCTCTCTCTCTCTTTGTCCCATTCTCTGTCTCTCTCTCTCTCTCTGTCCCATTCTCTGCCTCTCTCTCTCTCTCTCTCTGTCCCATTCTCTGTCTCTCTCTCTCTGTCCCATTCTCTGTCTCTCTCTCTCTGTCCCATTCTCTGTCTCTCTCTCTCTCTCTGGCCCATTCTCTGTCTCTCTCTCTCTCTCTGTCCCATTCTCGTCTCTCTCTCTCTGTCCCATTGTCTGTCTCTCTCTCTCTCTCTGTCCCATTCTCTGTCTCTCTCTCTCTCTGTCCCATTCTCTGTCTCTCTCTCTCTGTCCCATTCTCTGTCTCTCTCTCTCTCTGTCCCATTCTCTGTCTCTCTCTCTCTCTGTCCCATTCTCTGTCTCTCTCTCTCTCTGTCCCATTCTCTGTGTGTGTCTCTCTCTCTGTCCCATTCTCTGCCTCTCTCTCTCTTTGTCCCATTCTCTGTCTCTCTCTCTCTCTCTGTCCCATTCTCTGCCTCTTTCTCTCTCTCTGTCCCATTCTCTGTCTCTCTCTCTCTCTCTGTCCCATTCTCTGTCTCTCTCTCTCTGTCCCATTCTCTGTCTCTCTCTCTCTCTCTGTCCCATTCTCTGTCTCTCTCTCTCTCTGTTCCATTCTCTGTGTGTGTCTCTCTCTCTGTCCCATTCTCTGCCTCTCTCTCTCTTTGTCCCATTCTCTGTCTCTCTCTCTCTCTCTCTCTGTCCCATTCTCTGCCTCTCTCTCTCTCTGTCCCATTCTCTGTCTCTCTCTCTCTCTCTCTGTCTCTATTCTCTGTCTCTCTCTCTCTCTGTCCCATTCTCTGTCTCTCTCTCCTGTCCCATTCTCTGTCTCTCTCTCTCTCTCTGTCCCCATTCTCTGTGTGTGTCTCTCTCTCTGTCCCATTCTCTGTCTCTCTCTCTCTGTCCCATTCTCTGTCTCTCTCTCTCTCTCCATCTGTCCCATTCTCTGTCTCTCTCTCTCTCTGTCCCATTCTCTGTCTCTCTCTCTCTCTGTCCCATTCTCTGTCTCTCTCTCTCTCTGTCCCATTCTCTCTCGCTCTCTCTCTCTGTCCCATTCTCTGTCTCTCTCTCTTCTGTCCCATTCTCTGTCTCTCTCTCTCTCTGGCCCATTCTCTGTCTCTCTCTCTCTCTGTCCCATTCTCTGTCTCTCTCTCTCTCTGTCCCATTCTCTGTCTCTCTCTCTCTCTCTGGCCCATTCTCTGTCTCTCTCTCTCTCTCTGTCCCATTCTCGGTCTCTCTCTCTCTGTCCCATTGTCTGTCTCTCTCTCTCTCTCTCTCTCTCTGTCCCATTCTCTGTCTCTCTCTCTCTCTCTGTCCCAGTTCTCTGTCTCTCTCTCTTTCTCTCTATCCCATTCTCTGTCTCTGTCTCTCTCTCTCTCTGTCCCATTCTCTGTCTCTCTCTCTCTCTCTGTCCCATTCTCTGTCTCTCTCTCTCTCTGTCCCATTCTCTTCTCGCTCTCTTCTCTTCTCTGTCCCATTCTCTGTCTCTCTCTCTCTGTCCCATTCTCTGTCTCTCTCTCTCTCTCTGGCCCATTCTCTGTCTCTCTCTCTCTCTGTCCCATTCTCTGTCTCTCTCTCTCTGTCCCATTCTCTGTCTCTCTCTCTCTCTCTGGCCCATTCTCTGTCTCTCTCTCTCTCTCTCTGTCCCATTCTCGGTCTCTCTCTCTCTGTCCCATTGTCTGTCTCTCTCTCTCTCTCTCTCTCTGTCCCATTCTCTGTCTCTCTCTCTCTCTGTCCCATTCTCTGTCTCTCTCTCTTTCTCTCTATCCATTCTCTGTCTCTGTCTCTTTCTCTCTGTCCCATTCTCTGTCTCTCTCTCTCTCTGTCGCATTCTCTGTCTCTCTCTCTGTCCCATTCTCTGTCTCTCTCTCTCTGACCCATTCTCTGTCTCTGTCTCTTTCTCTCTGTCCATTCTCTGTCTCTCTCTCTCTGTCCCATTCTCTGTCTCTCTCTCTCTGTCCCATTCTCTGTCTCTCTCTCTCTCTGTCCCATTCCTCTGTCTCTGTCTCTTTCTCTCTGTCCCATTCTCTGTCTCTCTCTCTCTGTCCCATTCTCTGTCTCTCTCTCTCTCTCTGTCCCATTCTCTGTCTCTGTCTCTCTGTCCCATTCTCTGTCTCTCTCTCTCTGTCCCATTCTCTGTCTCTCTCTCTTTCTCTCTATCCATTCTCTGTCTCTGTCTCTTTCTCTCTGTCCCATTCTCTGTCTCTCTCTCTCTCTGTCGCATTCTCTGTCTCTCTCTCTGTCCCATTCTCTGTCTCTCTCTCTCTGACCCATTCTCTGTCTCTGTCTCTTTCTCTCTGTCCCATTCTCTGTCTCTCTCTCTCTGTCCCATTCTCTGTCTCTCTCTCTCTGTCCCATTCTCTGTCTCTCTCTCTCTCTGTCCCATTCTCTGTCTCTGTCTCTTTCTCTCTGTCCCATTCTCTGTCTCTCTCTCTCTGTCCCATTCTCTGTCTCTCTCTCTCTCTCTGTCCATTCTCTGTCTCTGTCTCTCTGTCCCATTCTCTGTCTCTCTCTCTCTGTCCATTCTCTGTCTCTCTCTCTCTCTGTCCCATTCTCTGTCTCTCTCTCTCTCTGTCCCATTCTCTGACTCTCTCTCTCTCTCTGACCCATTCTCTGTCTCTCTCTCTCTGTCCCATTCTCTGTCTCTGTCTCTCTCTCTGACCCATTCTCTGTCTCTCTCTCTCTGTCCCATTCTCTGTCTCTCTCTCTCTCTCTGTCCCACTCTCTCTGTCTGTCCCTCTCTGACGCTCTCCCTGTCTCTCTCTTTCATTCTCCCACTCTCGCTTGCTCTCTCTCTCCCCATCCTCTCTCTCTCTCTCCTCCCTCCTCTCCCTCCCCACCCTCCTTCTCCCCCCTGTTCCTCCCTCACTCTCTCTCTCCCCACCATCTCTCTCTCCCCACCATCCTCTCCCCTTCTCTCTCCCTCCTCTCTCTCTCTCCCCACCCTCTCCTCTCCTCTCCTCCTCTCTCTCCCCACCCTCCTTCTCTCCCCTTTCCTCCCTCACTCTCTCTCTCTCCACCCTCACCTCTCCCCCTCTCCTCCCTCCTACTCTCTCTCTCCCCACCCTCCCTCTCCCTCCTCCTCTCTCTCCCCACCCTCCTCTTCTCCCCCTCTCCTCCCTCCTACTCTCTCTCTCCCACCCCTCCCTCTCCCTCCTCCTCTCTCTCCCCACCCTCCTTCTCCCCTCTCCTCCCTCCTCCTCTCTCTCTACACCCTCCCTCTCCCCTCTCCTCCTCCTCCTACTCTCTCTCTCTCTCCCCACCCTCCCTCTCCTCCTTTCCTCCCTCACTCTCTCACTCCCCACCCTCCCTCTCCCCCTCTCCTCCCTCCTACTCTCTCTCTCCACCCTCCCTCCTCTCCTCCTCTCTCTCTCTCCCCACCCTCCTTCTCCCCCTCTCTTCCCTCCTACTCTCTCTCTCCTCCCACCCTCCCTCTCCCTCCTCCTCTCTCCCCCCACCCTCCTTCTCCCCCTCTCCTCCCTCCTCCTCTCTCTCCACCCTCTCCTCCCTCCTACTCTCTCTCTCTCTCTCTCCCACCCTCCTCTCCCCCTTTCTCCTCACTCTCTCTCTCTCCACCCTCCCTCTCCCCTCTCCTCCCTCCTACTCTCTCTCTCCCCACCTCTCCCTCTCCCTCCTCCTCTCTCTCCCACCCTCCTTCTCCCCCTCTCCTCCCTCCTACTCTCTCTCCCCCACCCTCCCTCTCCCTCCTCCTCTCTCTCTCCCACCCTCCTTCTCCCCCTCTCCTCCCTCCTCCTCTCTCTCTCTCACCCTCCCTCTCCCCGCTCTCCTCCCTCCTACTCACTCTCTCTCTCCCCACCCTCCCCTTTCCTCCTTTCCTCCCTCACTCTCTCACTCCCCACCCTCCCTCTCCCCCTCTCCTCCCTCCTACTCTCTCTCTCCCACCCTCCCTCTCCTCTCCTCCTCTCTCTCCCCCACCTCCTTCTCCCCCTCTCTTCTCCCTCCTACTCTCTCTCTCCCCACCCTTCCCTCTCTCCTCTCTCCTCTCTCCCCCACCCTCCTCTCCCCTCTCCTCCCTCCTCTCTCTCTCCACCCTCTCCTCCCTCCTACTCTCTCTCTCTCTCCTCCCCACCCTCCCTCTCCCCCTTTCCTCCCTCACTCTCTCTCTTCCCACCCTCCCTCTCCCCCTCTCCTCCTCTCTCTCTCTCTCTCTCTCTCCTCCTCCCTCCTCCCTCTCTCTCTCTCTCCCCACCCTCCCACTCTCCCCCTTGTTCTCCGCGTCGAAGGTGTGTGTGTGTTTTGACGTGTCTCCCCTA